>NC_092819.1:103067839-103167839 GCF_023375885.2 Dermacentor andersoni | reverse complement strand
ACCGCGCCCGAAAAACTTAACAATCGCCCCTTCACAAAAGGAAAAGTTTTAGGACACTGGTCCAGAGGAGTTTCGGTACTCAAAGCATTGAGGGCTCTGCTCTCGTTTTTTAAGGGCTTGTGAATTGTGCGACCGTCTTTGAATGTTGTAGCGCGTAGCATCGCTTTATCGCGTGAATCTTTCTCAATTTTTTTTCTTCTTTCACCTTTTATTTCCTTTCCCCCTTTCCTCAGCAAAGGGTAGCCGGTACTTACACTGGCTAACCTCCCTGTCTTACCTCTCCTTCTCTCTCTCTCTCTCTCTCTCTCTCTCTCTCTCTCTGTCCGCGCGCGAACTACAGCTCCACGATACCTGTCTGCGTAACTAAGCCCGAGCTGCCTCTTAGCCTAGCGTATTTCCTGGGTAAATGGAGCCGGTGTGGCGCTTTCCTCCAGCAGAAGTGCTCGTAACTGTTCGAAGCTCTTTTTCTATGTACTTTCATGATATAGGTGGCTACTTCTCTGCAGCGCTACAATTTTTTTTTCCGTTTTATGCTTCCCTACTTTTCGCTCGAGCTTTCGCGTGACCGCCCTCTAATTTCATCAAGGCTTTCCTTTTTACTTTCCTTACAAATTCATTGTCGCCGAGTATGGCGTTATTCAATTTACAGAGTGCACGATTCCAGCGAGGTTTTCTTTTTAATCATTTCTGGCTCAGTGTAAGCGGTACCAGGGCGTGGTGACTAAAGGGCACCAGTTTTACTGCGTACTCACTGCACAGCGGCACAAGATCGAGCCAGATATGCGCCCTGTCCAGTCTCGCGTGGCTGGTCCAGGCTGCTCCCTTGGGGAAACGCGTGTACGGGACGGGGCCTACACTGACCAAGCTGGCAACATGTTCCATTTGGGCATCCCCCACTATTTCTTTCAAGCAGTGCACGCATCGGTGCCGCATCCGCACCTCTTCCCCAGCCAGATCACGCGTTGCGCAGACGCAGTCAAAGTTCTCCGAAGGTAAGGCGACGTAAGGGGACACGTGATTCACGTAAGGGGACACGTTTTCGAAGCACTCGCGTCGTTTATTTTCCCCAATAGGGACACACACAGAAATAGCCCGCCAAAGTTTTTTCTTACGCGAAATCACAGTAGACCAAACGCCTGTTAAGGAGCGCACCAACTGCTTGCTCGACCACCACCTAGCGATAAGACACCAAACTCCAACTCAAGATGGTGGCTTTATGGCGCATGTTATCACACATTGTAAAACACGTTCAGTCTTCCTCGTAACGCTCTGCTTTCGTTGTTTTATTTTTCAGATCTCGGCTGGTTTAGGATCTTTTTCTGCTATCATTCTAAAAGAAATTATGTACAAGACTTGGCACTTTATTTATTTATTTATTTATTTATTTATTTATTTATTTATTTATTTATTTATTTATTTATTATGGCAAATATAGTGGACGCATTGACACCCTTGGTACAATCTCCTCTTGAATATATACAGCCCAAGAACGACAAGTACTTAGACAAACCGCAAGAAAAAGGAAATGATGGAATAAAAAAAGAATCAATCACGAATGTATATGGAAGCTTTGACGCACTTGCACAATTCAGACAGAAATTGACAACAAAGGACGAGCTATGCAGATTGTAAAATATATATACAAGAAAAAATAACAACTAAGGAAAAAGAAACTGTCCGCTGCCGACGACATTATGTAATCCCGCTGTTGCTCACGAGCTCGACATTATTGAATGCTACTCTCAGCACTTTTTCCACGACGAAAATTGCGTAACTTGTACAACTCGAACGGTTCGCGTAAATATCTAAAGACGTCTATAGAAAGCATGACAAAACGGACGAAGGGCAAAGAAACATTTATACACTGAACCCTATATACGTGCGAAGCAGTAACGCAAAACAATGAAACAAAGTTCTAAGCTAGAGGGGACGGACGGCCAAAACGTACTGAACTCCATTATCAACGAGCAGTGCGGTGGTCCCGACAAGAAAATTAGGTTTCTCACGGGGCGACAATCAATAACGTCGTCTGCGCTCGAGACAGGGCGACGAGTTATGACAGAACCGTGTTTCGTTTTCGACATCGCCAATTGAGGGACGGAGGGAAGAGAGGGTGGGGGGGGGGGGGGATGGGGGGGCGCTTCTGAAAAAAAAAAAAAAGGAAAGGATATCAAAAGGTTTGTCACTTCTTAATTTTATTTTGGTGCTTGGCATTCTTTAAGAGAAAACAAGAAGATGAGGGCGTTTGAAGAGGACAAAATTGGACTTCTGCAGCAGCTAAGTGTCGTCTGCCAAAGTACAGCTCCATTGCCGAGCGCTATACCGTTCTTCCCATGCCATAAATCGATAAGAAAACAGACGGTGGTGTATGCGATAAATATATATATATAGAGAGAGAGAAGGAAAGAAGATGATAAATGCGCCTGACATCCACCGCTCATGAAAGAGATTGGGGCACCTGTAGAACCGACTTCTCCTTTTTTCTTTCGTTTTTTTTTTATTGTAAAAAAACAAGGAGCAGGGAAGGAGAGGTTGTCTTTGCTGTCGTCAGTTTCCAAGCCCGCCATGTTGTAATAGACGCTGAACTTCTTTCTTTCTTTCTTTCTTTCTTTCTTTCTTTCTTTCTTTCTTTCTTTCTTTCTTTCTTTCTTTCTTTCTTTCTTTGTTTATTTTTCTTTTCTTTCCTTTATTGGGCATCACGAAAGGAGTCTAATAACGCACAATGCGTCACTTCTACCATCGACTCTTTCGCGTAATCTTAGCCATTGCTTGTGTCCGTTACGGGGATGTGCGGATAGTTAAGCTGCTGTAATTTCTGCTTTTATCCCTATCCCTACCACGTATGTACGCACAATTAAATGCTAATCAAACTATCATTTTCCTTATTGTTAAGAGACATGTGTAACCTACCGCTACCACAAAGAAACACCATCGAGGGCGGGCTCCCGCTTCAGCTGCCCAGTGGCTGTCGCCAAGACTCTTGAATTCAACGGCGGGCTACGCTAGATAACTAACTTGCATCCATCTATTAGGACTCGCTAAGACATGTAACTAGACTAACTCGTTCCGTTAGGTAGCTCAACAAGTCTACAACGTTCTACGAAAATAATAATTCACGACTGGAGGGTGACTGCTCGAAGCTGCAGAAACAACGTAGGGGAATGTTTCTTTTTTTTGCGTTCGCGTAGTAATTGACCAAAGAACGGCGCTAAACGTTTCAGCACAGAACACAGTACACTGTGTACATAAGTGAACCATGTTCTCTTAATGATGGCTGACCAACAACTCTTAATGATGACTAACAACTCTTAATGATGGCTGACCATGCACATTCATTCATTCATTCATTCATTCATTCATTCATTCATTCATTCATTCATTCATTCATTCATTCATTCAATCATTCATTCATTCATTCATTCGTAGCGGCTCAGAGAACGAGAATATTCAGATTCTTTCTCGTAATATCAAGAACAACGATGGAATTTAGCACACTTCCTTCTACCGCCCTTGAATATCAAATGCCCGTTGCCAACCATCCGCGGTAGCTCAGTGACCACGCCGTTCTGCTGCTGAACACGAAGTCACGGGTTGGTCTTTCCCAACCGCTGAAGCCGCATTCTGACTGCGGCGCAGTAGAACAATCTCCAAGTGCCTACACTCTTAAAAAAAGTTTACAACCTTTGGGTCGTATCTTGTCCCACAGCAATAATCGTCATCTGTCTTTCCCACGTTTCCTTTCTTCAACGCTGCGAGCCCGGTATTTCCAAGTCACGAACGGCTTGCGCGTTATCAGCGTGACATAGCATTCTAGACAGGAAAGCAGCGAGCGCTGAGTTTTCAACAAAGGAAACGGAAGCAAGGCAGATGACTACTGTTGTGGATAAGTCCCAAAGGGTGTAAGCCTTTTTAAGAGCGTACATTTCGGAGTATGTTGAAACACCCCAGATGCCCTTCAATACGGCACCTCTCTCATATAGTCCGTTGCACAGCTTGACGCTAAACCACATCACTTATCAAGCGTCAGCTGTCATATTCAATTTCACGTGTAATCCACGGATCAACCGCGCGCTAACGCAAATGCTTACTAGACTCCCTTGGCCGACGGTTCTTCCTCTGTTGCTTCTTTTGAAATGTCGAAGGAAAAATGGGAAGCTTCCGATGGTTTCTGAGGATAAGGCAACATGTTTCGCTCCGTTACGAAGGCGCTAAAGAGAAATAACTGCTGAACTAAGCGCTTATTCCGCATTCTCAACCCGGGAACGTTAATCTAATTTAAAGGAGGAATAAAAAAACTACGGAGTCAGCAGTGCCTCTGCTCTTTGTGTTCTAAAGGTGTCCACTAGATGTCTTTCGCGCTTCGTATCGAAGTTTCAGCCCTCAGACCCCTCTCCCTCCCTGACAGGCTCGCAATATGTCACCGGCAGGGACCTCTCTCATCCATTGTCATGTCGTGTTAAGCACGGTACTCTTTCGTATGCGCCCATACTGAGAATAAATAACGTTTTATAAGTTGCGATCCATTGCCTTCTGATACTCTACATGTTTGTGCCACAAAGGCAAGCTGGTGTTGGCTGTTGCTGCCGCGTATTGCCACGTGTCGAGTTCGAACCGAGTTCAGCAGTCCTTGAGTGCGACAGCATTCGTATCGCGTCGCTTGAGATGTGTAGAATGTATTCACGTCACGTCACCTCACGGCCGCTATGCTGATTCTCTACAAGCACTAACCTGCTTCCAAAACGCTAGTACAGATAACTGGCTCAAGGGGGTGATGATGATGATCATCATCATCACCATCGTAAGCTCATTTAATGTTCCTTGCAGGACGAAGGCCTCGGCCAGCAATTTACATTAACCCCTGTCTTGCATGAGCTAACTCTATCGTTCGCCTCTTAATTTCCTTATTTCATCACGTCACGTAGTTCTCTGCCGTCTTCCATTGCGCTTCTACGCCATTGTAACCCCTTTTATAACTCTAATAGAGTTACACTTGTTATATGTCCTACGCCATTAAATCGCGCTCCCTACTCATTTCTTTCTTTGAACGTCAGCTACAAAATATCGGCTACCCCTGTTAGCTCCCACGTTATCTTGATCTTTGTTGATGAAAGTGGATCAAGATGACGGGAAGCTTTTCATTTTGCCATAGCTGTACATGTCTAAGACATCTGCAATGACTTGTATGCATCATGCATAACATATATAGCAAGTGACTGAACCATGCAAACGCCATCTAATCAGTGAACTGTCAAGAATGTGACGCCAAATGCCCACCGAAGCAAACGTGTACTTCATAATTAAGACCATTAGAGCTTCTTATTGTCCTTTACTCTCTTTCTCCTTGTCATCAATTATTTGACGTCTTTAGTAACACACAAGCAGCATTAAAATCGCAAGCCTCAAGTTTCACTCCTCTGTGCCCTGGGATTTCGGGAAGGTGGAGGGAGAGAGACAGAGGAGAAGAAAAGTGAGGATAACTTCGAGCACACCCTGAGCCCCATAATCTTCCTGCAGAGACTTACTTTCATACTTAGCAAAGAAGAGGAGAAATCTGTCATCATCGTAACTGATCATTCTCATCTTGCTTCCCTCTTTCTGTTTTTTTCTTCTTCCCCTTCCCCCAGCGCTGATTAGCTGGCTAGAGGGATGTACCTCCGGCCGACCTCTCTGCATTTCATATCGTTAAACTTCTCTCTCTCTCTCTCTCTCTCTCTGTATACATGGCGTTTCGGTTGTTCAGCTACTATGAGAAGCACGATTAATAGACCTCAGACTCTGCCCAGGCGGCGCGGCGGAAAAACCCTCCACCAGCGCCCCCATCGGAGCCTTGGCGCGAACTGGGTAGTGCAAGGAGAGCTGTCCGCAAGCGAAGGTGCATAGGTCACAATGGACCCTTCTCTTTCGTTTGTGTTGAGGCCCGGTTTCCTAAAGATCAGGGACCTGGAAAGCGTCTTCCGCCCATCCACGCTTCGGAAAGGAAGCTCAGCAGGGCGAAGTACGTGTACAATATAAAATAAAAGTCTCAAGTTTTATTTCGGCGTGCTGCAACTCGCAAGTACAGAGAGTATAAGGTTTGTCTATAGGCATATCAGCATAAAAATCTAAGCATTCCAAATTGGTTCATATTGAATATGTCCTGAAAGCAAGACTTAAGTATCTCCTATATATTTATGTATTTTATCGTAATGTTTTGTCTCGCAATTATTTACAGAGAGTAAATCCTTTCATAGCCTTTTCCAGGGCAGCAAACAAAATACGTTTTCCAAGGCAGCAAACAGCGTGCGATCATAACGAAAGAAAGCTTCCTACAGTGCCTGCGCGCTGCATCTTTCTCGCAGGAGCTACAGCATCACTCGTATCTTAATTTGAACTTTTCGCAGACGCTTCGAGCAACAAGCGCGCACAAATAAATGCAAATAAACGCGACATTTTTTTTCTTTACACACGTGCGTTACTTCGCAATTACTCGTCCAGCGATCCTACAGCAACTTCATTGCTCACATTTGAAAAACGCAGTCGAGCAGGCTCAGCACATTGCGAAGCGTGCTTGTTGTATCGGCGCAGGACATACAAAATACCGAAAGTAGAAATGAGCTCGCGATACAACGATGCTCTAGAACAGGATTTTGAATTCATAAACGAACCAAAATGTTTAGTTAAGCTGACCTGCCAAATCTCTCCGTTCCACTTGCTGAGTCAAGCGGAGGCGGACGTCTGTTAAAAGGTGGACATATCCATGGCACATAAGAAGGATGGTTCGCAACGTTGTTTTTTCGGTTTTTAACGAAGTGGCGGCTGCAAATTCTTTAGTTTTCGCTTGGTTACCACGGTCCTCCGTCAGGGCTACGCAACACAATTACAGAAGAACAAAATTGTCGCACTTTCTCATGCGAGCCGCTGTGTTGTGGGGAATGCAAGTAATTCGATTGCCCAACAGGTTGAACGGCCTGTATCCAGCGCTCTCGCCTTTCCCCTTCATACGATCGCGATGGAAATCAGTAAAACTGAACGTTGTTAATCCGTCATTCACGTTCATGGCAATTTACAACAAAACAGTAGCGTCGATTGCGGCGTTTCTTCGTAGCGCGCGGAGCTATCGCGGTTGCTGTCGTTTGCGCCATCAGTCTGCCAGCAAGCGCTTTATGGCAGTTCGGCGGCGCGTCCGACTAGCTAGAATTTCATAGCTCTCTGTCGGGGTGTTAAATGCGCAAAACACTCGCAATATGGACCAAAATCTAGTTAAATCGTTTTTTCGCAGTCGCTAGCTGCATAGGCAACTTAGCAAGGGAGTCTAGCTTCGCACTACTCAATTACTGCCTCTTCGCACCGGTAGGTGGCGCTACGCATCTTGCAAAACTCCAGAGTCTGACGTCCATACGCCGACACACAAAAAGTTTTCGAGGTTTTGTCGTTTCTTCGTTAAGAAAACAATTCGGTTTCCGTAGTTTGTTCCGAAGTTCTATAGTTCTGTGTGCGTACTTCGCTATGTTTTCATCGGACCAGTGCTTCAAGTCGACCTGCTTTCTCAAATAATTATTCTTTTCAGATTAGATTACGACATGTTATACACCATGTGTGCCAGTAATTTCAAATTTTATTTGCACAGCAACAAGCAGCGTGGGTAAATAAATTGTTTTTCCCATTGGATAGAACTTCTTTATTACTATTTTTGCCACGCATTAGCAAAAGCTACTGAATAGCAGTGATCAGAGGCTAAACGCGCCCAACAATTGTCATAGAAAGAATACATGGTAACACATTTAAACATATTTTATGCATGAGGAGCTAGAAAACATTTCGAAGCCAGGAAGACCATTCTTTCCATGCTATCCAAAACGACATGCTCTCTTCGTGTATGGACAGAAGCGCCAAATCTGCTTTCTCCTAAACACATAAGAAACACTACACGCGCAAAGGCATCGGCAGCGCGAAAACGTTTTTTTTTTTTCGCCAAATCACCTTCCACACGGCACAGACTAGAAGCAGCACGCGCGTATCAAACGGCCAGACGGCTTCATTTAGCAGACGTGTCGTCGGCTAATTTCGCCTAATTCATCGTCAGTGCTTGCTATTCAAGCCACGCTCTCGCAGGGTATAGAAACAACCATCGCCCTTGAAGAGGTTCCGATTACGCAATCGCTGACGTCGCGCTGAACTCTCTCCTGCTGCCTATTTCTTTCTTTCCTTCATTCTGTCTTTCTTCTTTTTTTTTTTCTCACTTTCCCGAATGCGTGGGCTGTCGCGTGCCCCGCTTATCGCAGCGTCGGTCGTCCACGCGACGCAAGGGGATCTCGACCGGCCGCCAAGCCTAGGCGTTGCCGCTGGACCCCACCGGCCACTGCATGCCACGCACGCGCCCATCGGACGCCGCAGGGCTATCCACGCGTGGGCCAAATTGCGAATGCAGCTCGGAGCGCCTGGATGAACCGGACAAGCTCGCGTGGGCTTATCCGAGGCGCGCATGAGCGTCGGACCATGCCCGAGTCGATCGCGTATGTGGCAACGCGACCGCGTATACCAAAAAGAAAGAAAGGAAGTACTCGGGGGGAAAATTAAACAGAATTAAGAGTGTCGCCGGCGCCGCTGTGTCATCGCTAGCCGCAGAGTCGGCGACCGCCTTCCCTCTATCATCAGCTGTTGGTGCAGTTCTGCAAACTACGAAGACAACATGTCAGCTCGCATAGCCGGCATTCTTAAAAGTGTAGCCTTATAGGCGCTTCTCAATTCTTCTCCCGTCACGTGGTCGCTGCGTGCGCCTTCGGCGATGGAATTTAACGACGACCAGAAGAACGCGAGTACTGCGAGTATAGAAACGGCAAAGCAGTACGGAAAACAAATATTAGTACGTCGTTTCGAGAATGAATGCAGACGAACGAATCAACGCAGGTGATATATGCCCTCATTAAGTATACGATCTAAAACATGATCGTCTGTTAAAGAATCACTTAAGAATTGAGGTACGCTATTGGTAGAAGGAACTCCTACAATATAATACGAGTGACATTCTTGCGTCATGTATTGTGCGAACGTATAACCGAGCACAATGAATTGTTTGTTGACAAAAACAATCACGTTGCGTGCATTCGAGAACAATTAAGCGAAGCCTAGCATCTTGTGCAGAGCTATTATGCCCCCCCCCCAAATATATATATATATATATATATATATATATATATATATATATATATATATATATATATATATATATATATATATATATATATATGTATATATATCGAGGAGTGGGGATCGTTCCGCGTCATTTCGTTCCGTGGTATTTAGGAAAGATAGGGCTGATTCTCGACGAGGAGGAGGATGAGTGCTCATTGCGATTAACAAAGACTTTCATGCATCTCTTACCCCTATCGACTCTCCCTTAGAAATAGTCTGGGTTTCTGCTCAACTTGGTCATAAGTTTTGCATTATTGGCGCCTGTTATAGGCCACCAAGTAGCCAACCTGAATTCATTGATCTGTTAAATGACGCTATCGAGCAGATCCTTGTTAGGCACCCGAATTGCCTCCTATATTTAGCTGGCGACTTTAATTTTCCCGCGATTAACTGGACGACGCCAACTGTTGGCTCCGATAATAACCGACAGAACATTAACTTTCTTCATTTACTTCAATATCACCAGCTCACCCAAATTGTTCACGAGCCCACTCGCGGTAAACACATCCTGGACCTTATCCTAACAACCCATCCTGAGCTCTTAGACATCCACGTCTTGGAAGAAATAAGTGACCACAAAGTTGTGCGCTGTTCTCTTCTACTTCCACGGACCGACAAAACAAAAACCAGGAAGCTTATCTACAACTACGCACGTGCGGATGTTGAAAAAATGAACCTGTTGCTGGAAACTTTCACAAATAGCTTTCAGGCCAATTTTCATAACCGTACGACTAATGAAAATTGGAAGTTGTTTCGTGACAGACTAAAAGAAATTGAAGATTCCTGTGTGCGAAAACCAATGATAAGTACGCGTACCAACGATCCTTGGTTCATTACAGATGTCAACAGGGCACTAAATAGGAAAAAAAGCGCATTTAGTAAAGCGGTTCGAACAAAGGAATCTACAGACTGGGAAAACTATAAAAGCATTTCCAAAATAGCTGAACAACTAATTTCTGAAGCCAAAAACAAATATTTTAATTTTACACTTCCTAGTTTGATAAAAACCAACCCTAAGAAATTCTGGAACACTGTTAATCCTAAAACCGCTAGTACGGTTCCTGTTCTTTTGGACGCCCACGGCAGCACTCTACCTATCGAACAGTGTGCAGAACAATTCAATAGCCACTTCTCACGGGTTTTTACGAACGAATTACCCATTTACAATCCACTGCTGCTTCCTGAGGCCGACATACTGATTCCATTTTCACCCATTCACATATCTACGCTTGGCGTGGCTCGTGCAATTGAACGCCTACCTCACCACACTAGCCCAGGACCCGATGGTATCAACGCGAAACTCTTAAAAATTACCTGCCAACACACAGCTTTCCTGCTATCTCTCATTTTCCAACAGTCACTCGATACGACATGTGTGCCAGAAGATTGGAGATCCGCTTATGTAATGCCGGTATTTAAATCTGGTGACAGATCCGTTCCTAATAATTACAGGCCAATTTCACTAACACCGATATGTTGCAAGGTACTCGAACAAATATTATACGCTAACATTATGACTCATATTAACCAGAACAACTTGCTTCATAACAACCAACATGGCTTCCGCAAACATTTATCGTGTCAGACGCAGTTATTTGAGTTAATAACGGACCTTCATCAAGCAATCGACTCTTCCTTCTACATTGGCTCCATCTTTATTGATTTCTCTAAAGCCTTTGATCGCGTGCCTCATAACCGCCTGATGATAAAGATACGCAACCTGCAGCTGGACCAACGTACTACGCAGTGGATCAACGCATTTCTAACAAACGGCTTTCAGTCAGTTAAGTTAGGGAGCTTCTTATCAAGACGTACAGGTGTTGCTTCAGGAGTACCCCAGGGTTTGGTGCTGGGTCCACTGCTTTTCTTAATATATATTAATGACATCACGTCGAACATAATATCAACAATACGGCTATTTGCAGACGACTGCGTAATTTACGGAGCAATATCGAGCCCTTGCGACATCATTGCTCTCCAGACTGACCTTGATGAACTAACTCATTGGTGCGCCAGGTGGCAAATGGTTATTAACGCAGACAAAACTAAACATCTCAAGTTTTCTTCCGCTGCTAACACAAGTCCTAATGCCTACACAGTTAATAATACTATCATTGAAACTGCAGCGTCGGTAAAATACCTCGGTGTAAATCATACCTCTAATTTATCCTGGAGCACTCATATTTAACTGATTACTACCAAAGCCTTAAAAAACTTGGTCTTCTTAAACACCGACTACACCAAGCCAACCAGGATACAAAACTTCACGCATTCAACATGCTAATCAGGCCTGTGATAGAATACGCGTCAGTGATCTGGAACCCTCATTATACCTATCTTATTAACATGTTGGAATCTATACAAAACAAGGCTGCACGATTCATCCTTTCCCGTTACTCTCGGCATCAAAGTGTAACATCACTGAAAATATCTCTCCATCTCCCGCCTCTGGCCATGCGCAGAAAATTCAGCCGTTTATCCTTCTTCCACACTCTCTACCACAATAACACACCATTTGCAAGTTCACATCTTCTCCCGGCGCCGCACACATCGGCTCGTGTAGATCATATGAAGAAGACTAAACCCATTTTCGCTCGAACAGAACGATTCAAATACTCACCTTTGGTCCTGGCTATCGAAGAGTGGAATTCGCTTCCTTCTAGCATTGCGGCTATCGCTGAAACATCATCATTTCAAACAGCTCGTTGGTCATACTTAGAAAATTCCAACGTAAAATGATGTGCGTCTTTGTTTTTTTCCTTTCTTCTTTTTTTTTTTTGCGCGCCGGCCGTATCGTTCCGTGAATATTAGATGCCATGTTTTGCAACTTCTGAAGGTGCTGTTCTCTTTTTTTTTTTTTTTTTGTCTTGCGGAATTTGCTACGTGTGCAATTTTCCAGATCCTGCTCCTAGCCATTTTTTCTCTTAATAACGTACCTGGCTTCTTAACTTGCTTATTTCTGTCTTCAGCCGTTTATAACCTGTGTTGTATATTTATAAATTGTATATTGTAGTTGTATAAGTTGTATAGCAGTGTTGTATATTATAAGAATCTCCCCCTATGTAATGCCCACATGGGCCTTTAGGGTATTGAAATAAATAAATAAATAAAAAATAGGTTCGTAGAGTGTACGCATGTGATCTTTTCGTTGCATTTACTGCAGCGTTTGCAGGATGTCTTTGCTATAGTGCGCGGGTAGAGGTAATAACAAGCATGAAAAGGCTTACTGTGCTGAGCCTTCATTCGATTTCCATTCCGTTTCACCAAGTCCATTTCGTGTAAAACAATGTTGGAAGAAACATAAAGAAAGGTTGCTTACGTGAGCTCTGTGGGTTAAATGCGGATTTCATTTCTTTTTTGTTTTCTTGCTTCTGAATCCGAATTTAACTAACAAAACTTCAGGGAATCAGTGAAAAAAAAACCATACGCTCGATGGACTGGTCAACGAAGAGCACACTCTTACGTTTATAAGCTACAATACACGTAGAAGAAGGTGCATCGTTAGAAGAGAAAGTTATTCTCGAGCTCTGCGAAACTTAAGGAATTTTCTGGAGAAACGTGAACTTACATGAAATTAGACTAGCGTGGCTTTACCAAACATGTTATATCCCTCTAAGTCCTGAACAGCAAATAAATAAGGAGGTCGCAGTTTCACCCGAAAGGCAAAGCATCGATTGCGATAACAAATTAGTAAAATGCCACACGAAGTAAGAAAAGTAGATTTATCTGCCGTATAAACTCGGAAACATTCGCTTGCTAACTGAAATAACAAGCATGTTGTCAGCGCGCACAAACACCAATACCTCACGCTCGATGACTGCGGACACTCGCTGTCAAAACGCTGGCGTGAGCAAGCGCGGCAGCTGCAGCGAGCGAAATGACCTTCGTGCTGTCTACCGCTTCAACGCAAACAGCGGCGAGAAAGAGAGAGATAGAGAAACAACTTTACTGGTCCATTATGAAATGGAACGCATTAAGCGTCTGATGGGGTGGCTCCCTCTTCACGGGCTCCATATGCTTCCAGGGCCGCCTGGCCCCTGTGGATCAGTCGGAGCTGGTCTTGCAGGGCGAGAACAGAGCGCGCAAAAAGGTATGAGCCGTCTACAGATGGCTTTCAAGCGACCTCCAAGCCTCCCTCCCTCCCGCTCTGCCTTGACCATCGTCTTCCCTAGCGTGCTTTCACTCGCGCATACACCGTATGGCGCGCGGCGGTGGTGTTATCGCCCTTGGATTTTATACGGGACATTACGGCGACGGCGACCGCCAAAATGCGCCTGGGGTGTCCATATAATTGCTATCCCAATAATAAGTAAAAAAGGGCGAAATCTAAAATTCGAGAGCAAGCTTCAGCGATGCGCTGGAGCTCCATGGTCGGCATTGAAGAATACACGGATGCGATAGGTTAGCGCAAGGCCGCTGCTTCTGCGCAGCATAAACAGCACCCTGGTAGCTGCCAGGCGTCTCGAACCGCTGCGTAGGCTCGCTACGCTGGCGTGGTGTCGCGTGCCGCCCGCGGCGTTGCAGGCGACGCTCCCCGGTGAGGCACAAGATGTGATCAAAAGAAAACTGTCAGCGCTCGTATTGCTTGAAGCTTACTACCATCCGTTCCGTTCAGACCACTGTATGCTCTGCTTTCCTGGTATTTTTTATCTCTCTCTCGCAGCAGCTCAGCAGGAACGCTAGTGTTTGTAAGCACAACGCTCATACAAGCGCTGTCCATACCGTGATAGCACGGCGGCCTCGGGTATCCGTGTAATTGCTATCGCAATAATAAAGGCTTGAGTGCAACGCGAACGATAAAATTTCGTGCATGCGTCTCATATTTGGTATTTCTAAGCCAGCTAGAAAAAAATAAGAAAGAGAAAGAGTCCACCTCGTGGCACGTTCAATCGCGGTAGATTCCGAGTTACATTAGTATTAACAGGTAACGAGGTGGCAGACTGACTTGTTGCTGATAGTGAATCCTCAAATGGATTGGTGTATGTTGAATTTGCCCCATCGGACATCAAAAGCTTTCTTCGTAGATTACTCTGGAACCTGTCTCAGGACATATGCGATTCGAAGAGTCGTGCCATGTCGAATTTTCTTTAACACAGGCCCCTCTTCATCTCTTTCCGACCAACATACAAGTTGACCGTAACCGTGGACATTCTCTTGCACCGTTTAAAGCTGGATGGCGCGACATACATCGCTTATTGCACTGCAATAGGAATTGGGACCATTTCCTACTGTGACGCATGCACCATGCACGCAAGGAGCAATTCGTTATGAACGGCTAACGCTGTGGCCGACCTTGAGGCTTGGATCACGTTGATGCCCTGGAAAGAAAAGGTGTGCTTTAAACAGCCCGACAGATTGTGTGGATAGGAACCTAATCAATCCGTTTGAATAGTTTTGTCTGTCTATCCGTCACAGCTGGAAACGTTGTCTAGATGACAGCTAGCTGCAAATTCAAGCCAACCTTATGAAGCCATTATGCCGATATCAATGCGGAATTTGGGGGGGAAAAACTGAGAACTCGCCTCATGCGCAACGTATACTTCTTTCTCGTAGAGTGATGCATGCATGTGTGTCTTTGTGTCATATTTTCAATGTTATTTTGCTGTCTTGAATTGTTTTTCTCTTCTCCTAAGAATAAGCTATGCCTAAATACAAGGCAAATAATACAGGGACCAGGTTGTTTCAGGTTTACCTTGCGCTGTTGCAACATGGCGCGCTGAATATTAACGCTGGGCCAGCGAAATCACGCGACGGAAGCGGACGGGTGGAGACACGGCGGAGACATCTGCTGCCGGATATGGAACTTCCGGCAGACATGGGACATCACAGGGCTGATCATTCTCAGGTGCAAGAAACTTCATTTGGCGCTGCACCGACAACGCGTCCTGTCCGAGAAGAATGCCAAGATGCCACGTATCTGTTCGATTCACTGCAGTAAGTGGTCGTAGCCAACCTGAGAGCTGGATCTGCGCTGAAGGAATGCCGATAGCTCAGCTCCCGCGTCTCCGACTTGGAACATCGAACTTCATTTATTTCCGTTCGACACAAGTGAGGAGAGATAGGAAAGGGGCGTCGAAAAAAAAATTCTCTCCAGAGCTTGACTGTCTCCAAAAAGCCGCTACTAGGTTGCGAAAGTGAATCACGCCTAACTAGTTTATATACATACATGAAATAAAACATGAGAAATATCGCGTAAAGTAACACATAGAAGCAGTAATACGCAAAAGAAGTCAATCTCGAACGGGAAATACTCAGACAAGTTAACGAAAGTGCTTGATTAGGTCCAATTTGGCGCGCGAGAAAATGCATAAACCATGAAGGCTCTTAAGCAGTGCAGTCGTTTATTATAATCAAATGGTTGTTCTACATTCTATTTGTATTTGATTAAAAATATTGTACACAATATAAAAAGAAATATATCTCCAATGGTCCACAGGGTAGCGGGGCGTTCAAAGCTGGAACCATGGTCGTTCGTGGGTTGGAGCCACCAATGCCAGAGCGGGCCGGCTTTAGTGTCTCCGTTGCCCCTTTCCGGTTCTAGAAGCACCGTTAAAGTATTAAAAGATAACACGCTATTTACGCTCGGTACTTGCGGAAATTCCCACTTCCTTTCGGCGCAATACACTGTGTATGCTTCGCCGCATTACACAACTGCATTGTGGAGAATTGATTACGAAACGCATTCTTGTTGAGCCTTTTGTTTAGAGTTCAAAGAAACACAGGCACCATCAGAGGAAAAAGCTCACCTCAGGTTGTATGCGGGCTGTTTCTCCCGCGCCTTTAGCCCGCCTAGCGGCCCCAGCATCCGGGCCCCCTGTCCATTCGGCCATCCCACATTGCGAACGTTAGGACATTTAGGCGGGCTACACTAAACTCGCACGTCAGTTCGTGGCTGGTGTGAAGGTGGTGGTTGGAAGACGGGCCAAAAGGGCCCGGGAAAACAGCCCTTACGCGAGCAATTCGTCGGCTTAACACCCAAACAAGAGCTTCAGAGCGCAGCTGCATGCATGCTTCGCTCTCAATAGCTCCGTTTAGAGTGAACCGGTGAAGTGCAATCGGCTGTTCAACATAGATGGCTTCCTGTTGCACCCGATGCTAGAGTGGCTGCGCGTCTCACTGTTTGCGCTACACTTCAGACTGTTCCTGCATTACCTGACATTGGGCGGTGCCCTTTCAGGCAAACTTTGAACAAAGAGAGCCTTCACGGCAGTGGCGCTGGTAAGGCGTGTTATTGCTGCTCCTGAAACAAGTGAGTGTAGCTGGTCGACAATGTAACAAGTGACCCTGGGACACCCAGCGCTCTATAGAGCTGCCTGTCTTTCTTTCCCGCTCTGTGATTACCGCGGAAAATTTTCGATGCCGCTGTAAGAAGGGCCACTTTCGGCCTCGGTGTGCCCGATACGATATATGCCGGCGAACGTGCAGCCAACTGCAAAATCTTTCGGAGTACAAAGAGTCCCGAGAAAGTTCCTCCCGACTTTTTTACTGAGCGAGAGTGCAGGTTAGAATAAATGTATAGCAGTCATATGGAGAAGTATCCACCGAAATTTTTGATTCTTGAATCGATGCAATGGCTGCGCGATAGTTTCGTTTTCTCTTTCTGAAACGTCTTTCGTTAGGTGGTAATCCAGACATACCACGTATGATGTAATCTAGATAGTACGTTCGAAATTAAACTACGTCGTCCTTAGCTCTTACGCGCAGTACATGGTAAATATAAGAGGGGTGTATGTGATGGGACGATGCACTTTCTTTCCTCGTCCTAAGCCGTACTAACGGCTTCTAGCTCCATAATTGTGCGGTGTAGCCCTGTTATTCGTTCAGAAAACTAGCTTTTCATCAAATTCAGCCCAGCGAGATTAAAATGTGCCTGTTTGCTGACCTCTCCGACTGCATAGTGATAGCGTGCTTCACCATAAACTTGACGTAAATGGTGCGACAAGTGGCGAGACTAGAAGCTCTACTTTATCATTCCAGCGAGTTCGAGGTGGTCTACGCGCACAGTTGTAGAGTGCACAAGCACCTTTAGGACACGGCCTGTCAAATAAGCGCACAACAAATTGGCGAGGCATCCACGATGGCCCATCCACGTGACGCCAAGCTTCTTAAGCATCATGTCCAAATCATATCGAAGACAAGAAACAGTGATGACATCGTATTGAAATCTCGCGCACTTTATGAAAACTGTGGTTTGAAGTGGTTGAGACGTCAGTAATATCGGCTCCAGTGCAGCGGTACGTTTCTGATTGGTCGAGTGGAACTCGTTAAAGAGATCGAACGTAACAGCTGTGGTACCAAATACAGCATGATTTCATTTCTATAATTACAGCGTCGCGCTTTTCTTTTTTTTTTTTTTGTGAAGCCGATGATGCTTTTCCGTAGGTAAATAAAGAAGCAAGAAAGGTATTCAAGCTGAGTGAATTAAATCTCTGAGTAACCTGCAGCTGTTAAAGACATGAAAAACGATACACTAAATAAAATAAGTGCATCAGGCGCAAGCATTGAAATGGGATGTTCTAAGAATGTAGCCTGGGTGAGGTTGTGTCGTTTTGCAGCAAAAATTTAAGGTATAAGCCGCCTTTCCTATTCTGCAGTATTCATAAGTCCACCTCTCAGAGGTCTCGTGGGTGGCGAAAATCGTCGCATTAAAAGCACTAGCGGCTTGTGTCGACTTTGGCCGGGTTGGCCGTGAGTAGGCGATAAAGAGAAAGAGCTGTGATGGAAGGAAACGTATAGCCATTTACTTTCGACTGGTCAAAAAGAGAAGAAACACACACACAAGTACCGCATAGATTTGTGTATTAGTCCCACGCGGTGGAATATCTGCGCTCCGAACTTCAAACAAAAAAGTCGGAAAATGTGTTGTTGAGTATCAGTCGCACCTTTAGCCTTGGGGAGTACAGACAGCAACTTTTATGTGCAGCTATCACCAACGCCAGCTTGCACATGTCGCGCCATATGTGTGTAAGTGGTAGATTGGTGAGTACTGTAAATAATGGTTCAATGCGAAAGGAACACTTAATCAAATGCACAGATGCACATTTCAGCGTCATTACATGACGCGTACGCGGTCGTTTTCCTGTTTTAAGGAACGTGTTCTGCGAATATTTTTTTTTGCGTGTGTCTGCGTTCGAAGCCTCAAGCAAGTGTATTCTGCCAACTCGCGAAACGAACTATTCTGGTGTGATCAGTGCCAGCTCACAGGAATCTGCACGGTAGCTTTTGATTGATTGATTGATTGATTGATTGATTGATTGATTGATTGATTGATTGATTGATTGATTGATTGATTGATTGATTGATTGATTGATTGATTGATTGATTGATTTCAAAGCCCTAAACCGTAATAGATAACTTCGGAATAATTGCTAACTGTTGGTTTTCTACAACGCACACTCGAATTGCTGTACGCTAGCGTTTTTTGCATTGAACTCTCATTGGATTGCGTTCGCCAGAGGCGGAGGAATCGAACTCGCTACCTCGTTTACAGCAGCACTGTGCCAAAGCCGCTCGGGCCACCACGTCGGGTTTGTTTTTATGAAAAAAACAAACGTGCCGACTTCGGTGAAGAAATCAGCGTAGACACTTTTTGCGTATTCGGCCTCTCCAAATATAGGCACACCTTCACTTTTCGCGCGGAATATAGCGAAAGGAACTGATGCTATTACATGCGTCTACACGGTATTTGTGCTCCTTGCATTTATTTTTTCTTTACGCCTGCCCAAATGCTGCGGGTGGCACCAGCACTGTCAGTAAAACAACAGGAGCAAAAAAAGCTCGTGCCAACGTGGCGGATATTGGAAATGCCTCCCCCCACCCCACCCCCCACCCGAGCCTCGCCGCTTCCTTACAACGAAGGCGGGCTAGATCCCGGCGGTCGGTCGTGATGTGGACGCAGGGGCAGGGGATTCTGCTGCCAAGCGTTGTCTTTCGATGAAGTACGGTGGCGCACATAAATAAAAGGCACGCTCACAGACGGCTGAGCGCCTGCTTGGGGGGATGTGTGGACGGAGACAAAAGGAACAGGAGGTATTGGATCAGTGACAAAAAAGGAGCAAGTAGAGGAAAGGCTGAAGGGATCAGCACCAGTTTATGAGCAGGAAGCTGCCGTCGGGCAGGAAGAGAGCCGTTAGGCGCTGACAAGATAAGAACACACGGGGGTGGATAAAAGTTCGTGTGAAGTGCAGGCGGCCTCTGCGAGAAACCAAAGAAGGAAAGAAATGAGGTGGCAATTCTGCGTATTGTGTTTTTTTTTCTTTCTATTCTTTACGGGTGATGTCGGTGAAGAGTACCTTCTACGGCTTTCTTGAAGCCTGTCGCCAATGTCATCATCATGTTTGTGATTATCATAGTGTTTCCCTTGAAGAAAGAAAGTCGCAGGAGAAATAACGAACGAAAAAAGCACTTCTTCCCGCTTAGTACCGTTCCAGGGACCGCCATGTGGGAGATTTTGTGGAGTCGTCGATGTCGCGCAGCAGCCGTCTCGTCTTTATCATTGCTGTCACCATCGTGAGGCCAGCTCTTAATGCAATTGGGCCGTGCTTACGGACATAACTGGTGATATCTCCAATTTATTATTATTATTATTATTATTATTATTATTATTATTATTATTATTATTATTATTATTATTATTATTATTATTATTATTATTGAATCGGTGACATGGCAACTTGCGATGAAATCAACGGCAAACCGAAAGAAAGACAACATGCCGATCCCACGCACTGTGCGAATCAATGAACGCGAAACGAGACACTGCGAGACAGAGTTGGTCTCACGGTGCAGCTAGAATTTCGACTATGGGTCCCGACTTCGTACGGAGAAGTACGAAACGTAACGCTTGACGTTTAACGTGTCCGTGCCGCTTGCAACGACGTGGTCAATTGTAGTTCCCAATCGAGACGTTGGCGAGTGCTCTCGAGGGTCATGCTGAACTATTCCCACATCATTTGTGACGTAGAAATCAGCGCCTGTACGCCCGAGCACTTCCTCTGCAAACTCCCACACGACAGAAGTGTTCTCAGTGCTTTCCCTCTACGCACCTCAGCTGTGCGGGAGATTCCCCGCTACGCCTACTCGGCGAGCCACCGACGACAACCCCCGGAGTAAGATGCCGAGAAGCATGCTTTACGGCTCGCGGGCTTTACCTGATGGCACTGACCTGAGCGAGTGTAGTAATACGATAGCATTATCAAGACCGGGCCCACGTAAACCCACAGCGTTGACTGCTGCGCTTCCAACATTGGCCTGCGTTCAAAATAACATAATTACTTTTGAGAGGGCACATCTCCCGCACTGGAGTCAGGTTGGGCTTTTATTTTGTGCAATTTGTTCTTTACTTTATATTTGTCTGTACGATGTGGGGCGACAACGTTTACTAAATGCCAGAAATTTTAGTATTAGTACTTCGTCCTTGTATAACGCGAAATGATTTTGTAATTTTGAAATTGTTGCGTGACATAACTACTGTTCATATTGGCAAAAAAATATATTTAAATATCTTTTGTAACACGAACACTTGCTGCTGCACCCAGCGCGAGCAGGTCCCCTTCAGGAGGCTAATCGCCTTCCTCTGTCCTGACCCGCGATTAATGCCATGTTGTGTCTAAAAAAAATTAATATATAAATGAAGTGAATGAAAGTCATCACCTATGATTACACTGCCTCCGGGATCAGGCCAGACAAAGAAAGATGCGCTTTTAAAGAAAGACGGCGGTGTCTGTAGTCGACGACGGAGGCCTCGAATATTCCGAGAAGAACGGACCCCTCGGTACGCTCTCAGACGGCCGATAGCTTATTACTGTATTTATTATCTTTCTTTTCACGACAGCGGCGCCAGAAACAAAGAAATAACATCGACATTGCGCCGCAGGAACGTCTATGCGCGTGCGCGAAAGGGGCAGCGAACGACGTTGACATCTCGAAGTCGACGCGAATCCGTTTTTCTGCCCGGAGGCGTCCCGATGTGCGTGGCCGCTGCATGCATTCAATCGGCAAGTCTCGCACGGAGGGAAAGACGGGCCCTGAAAAAAATTCCCGGCCTGTTTATTATTCTTGTTATCTTTTAGAGACAGCCGACAAAAAAAAAAAGGTTGCTTTCCAGCTTTTGTGGAGGAAAACGGAAGAGGAGAAAATGCGAAAAAAGAACACGAAGAAAGTGTAACGATGCATGAAGCACAGGAAGCAGCTATTCCAAACTTTAACCATCCTGACCGTTGCGTTCCGTCTTGTGTATAATTTCTTCTTTCCCAAGTTCTCGCGCTAAGGAAACTGTTTTTATGAAAATTTCATAACTTGAGGTCAAGATTTACTATTGTTAATAGCAGCACCAACAGTAGCACTGCTTTTACTTCATCCTATGCCTCCTGCCTTGTTGTGGAACAATACTGCGTGAAGGGAATGTGCCAGACTTAGTCAGCAACAGTTGTCAGTTCATTCGCTATGAATTTCCTGTAATGTATTGGGTAGGTCTGGTCCTTCGTGATTAAATTGAGCCGGCGGTATTCGATACACGGTAGCGGACCCTTTCTCGGGACCACAACCAAGATAAGAGGACAGGTATAATCACTCCCTCCTGGCTCGATTACAGAGTGCTGACTTATTTTTGTCATTTCGCCTCGTCACAATCTTTTAGAAAAAACTTTTTTGAAATCCCCTTTCGTAAACAAGTCCTGGAACTGACGATTTCCACCATCCCTTTAATTGAAACTCTAACAGTCGGACGCAGGGATGTTTGCGCCGCCTGGTACCGTATATTGCGGATTCCAAGCGATTGTTCAGGTAAATTTATTTGTTTTATTATCTTTTATGTTTCTTTTTTCTTCAGTGCTTTTCATTGAGTGCTACGAGATTCATTCTGTTGCATCTGCAACATTGATTTTATCCTTTTTCGCAAATTTGCAAGTGGAATTTACATTTATGGTTATCAGCTTTGTTTACTAGAGCCTTGGCAATCCCCTATAGAGGGTGTCGGCCATTCGAGAGAAAAACAAACAAGCGGCTGGAACTGTCGCCATTTCTCTTCCTCAGACGAGAATCCTTTCTCCTCCTAAAGATTTTTTACTTTTTCTCTCTAAAACTACCTTCTGCCACACGGTTCTTGGCCTATCATCTTTAGTGGGTACGCGCCAGAAAAGAGGATCATCATCATTATCATCATCATCATCCCTGTGGCAGTAGGGAATGGGGATCCTTCTGCAACAATCATTACCTTTCTCGAAGTGGCTGTTCAGAGTGAGGTGATAGGCACTTATGCTGGTGACGTCGCGCGAAGGGCGTCAAAATGCATGTTCTATCGTCACGGGGTACTGGTCGTAAAAAAACAGCAGAGGTGAGCGGTGCAACGCAGGAGTACAGGACTATTAATGCGATTAGAATTTTTAGTTTACTAACTCCAATTTGGTGTATTGGTATCTAACAGGCTATCGCATGACTCTTCTTAACAAAAAAGAAAAAAAAAGGATCGCCGACGTTTGTCCAGCAGCCGGACATTCTACCCATCAGAACGTGGACGCACGCCTAGGAATCCCAGCTAGCACTTTTACCAGCGTCAATCATGCAAGCCAGTGCTTTGAGAAGCTTGGCACCCGAGTCACGTCACATGGCAGCAATTTGGTGACAAAAGTGAGAAGCCACGCTCCTGTAGCTGACCATTTAAAAAAAATTTGCTTTACGCACGAAAAAATATGCCTGTGCAATCGTACCGTAGTACATTGCTCATTACCCCTTACGAGAGTGAAGACGTAAAGAAGACGTCGGCAACAGAGAGGTCAAGAAGACGTGTTCAGGCAACAACAAGTCGGTAACGAAAGCAGACGGTCCATTAACAAAAGCAGACGAAGCAGGCGTGCATTTGCTGTGCAAGTAACTGAGACAAGCAGAGTGAATTGAGAGAAATAATGGGTAGGAGCCACACACGTGATAGGCAACAACAAGAACAATTGAGACAAGAAATAAGCGTCGAGCGAAGAAGAACGTCTACGTTACGCTGCGGAGCGTGGTGCCGAGGCGAGCGTACAACGGGGAACGTGAGGAGCACAAAGTAGACATGTTTGAGGCGAAGGGGCAACGGCTTGCTTGCTATCCTTATCAATATGGGATGACCTTAGCATATGCAATCGCGCCATAGTTCGTTCGAAGTGTGATAGCCTGATGTACAGGCGCCAGATGGACAAAACTGGCAAGAGGTGGGAGGCCGCGTTTAATGAAGCTTTCTTTCTGGCCTCTGAAGGTGTGCAGGGTCACCCGATACCAAGTACAACAGCTGCACGTAGTCCCTGCTTGTGATGTCAATCGCTATGCATAAAACCGGCTACAGAGCCTCCCTCGCAATTGGGAGATCTCACCTACAGAGGGCCTTATCAGCTGCCGAGCTAGAATGGAACGCTAATGTGTGAAATTGGTAACGAAGCCGAACCAATCGAAATCTCAGAACGGCCACTACAGATTGTAAACAAAGGTGTCACTATATTGCTTGAATTCTAATCGCATTAACGCGAACAGTCATCGTGAGACGAGATCTGCCGGAATTTGTATTTAATTTTAGAAACAAATTCCATTAACACAAAGACCACGCGCTTAATAAACGTTCCGGACGCTAGTGTAATTCGAATACATCAGACTAATGCAGTGCGAAGGTTCATGTGTCGGGCACTTCTCACTTACTCTACGTCGCAAATTATCCCAAGAATATAGCTAGAGGTCCAACGATGAAAGTTCAAAACAACCTTCTAGCCCCCAGAATACAGCGTGCTGCAGTGTCCTTTAATTTGTCCCTTGAACAAGTACATTGAGTAAAGTTCGAACAGCTTAAACTCGGTGAGCTTTATTGGTTTGAGCCAGGCATAGCAGTAAACCTACCTTGAGTGTCCTTTTTAATATACATTATCTGTGCTCAAGAAGATGGAGTCTTTAGAGGGTGCCGGGTATTCGTCTTAACTGACATGTATGCAACGAACAATGCAAATGTTTATGTACGGTTTCGCCAACGTTCATGCCTTAAAATAAACGCATTCAATGTATTTTCATTAAGATGGTTTCATAAGGAGTTTAAATTCTTATATTGGAGCATCAAATGTGAAACAGTAAAGCAGCAAAGTGCCACTCTTACTCTAACATGTACACGTTTACTCAAACATGCACATGTGAAAGATGCAGTGGGTAATTCACAGTTTTCTGAAACGACAATGTTCTTGTCGCATACCAAGACTGAAGGCTGCGGAAAAGTCACGACAAGAAATAAGTTAAATAAAAAAAACAGTGTCGTTGAAAATCGTAAATCGCTGTCCTCTTCAACGCAACTTGTTGGAAATGTCCAGAGTATTTAGGCGTAGTAATACCCTAACTCCAGCAACGACTATAGCTTATCTTCTAGGCGTGAGGGCTTGTCTCGACAAAAAAGAAAAGGAAAGGAAAGGTAGGGGAAGAGAAGCGTGCAAATGAAAGCAAACAATAAATATTATGACAACGCTTATAATAAAGGAGACAGATACCTTCCTAAAATGAAACAAGATATCAGGCTATAAGATGAACCGGACTGCGATAACGCAGAAGGGCAGAACGTCTCCAACAACCTGAGTTCTGGCCACCTTCGGTACCCCCGGAAACTAATGACAGCTCGTCACTCTAACGAGTCGTCCGACGAGTTGTCCGACGGGTCCGGCTTCAACGCCGCGAGTACCTCGTACGCGCGGTAGACCAGCCTCGTCGGTCGCTCCTGGTGCATGTCGCACAGGCCCGGCGACGCATCCAGGTCTAGCGCGTACACGGCCAAGCAGGTCGGCATTCCAGAGAACAGCATCGACTGCAGCACGGTGAACACCTTGGCCCACAGGTGCACCGCCGACTCGTAGCTGAAGAAGGCACCGGTCGCACTGCGACCGTACATCGCCACGGCCTCGACGTCGTCTCGCACGCCGGGCAACCTGCAGACGGACGCGACCTTGGCCAGCGACCAGTGGGAGCACGGGGCGCCAGGCACCGGCTTCTCGGGGGCGAGCACGTGGAACACGATCGCGCCGGCGAGCACGGACACGCAGCGCGCCAGGACTTTCGGGTCGGCGTAGCGGAACGCCGGCTGCGCCAGGAACGCCCGGGCGCCGACGAACGTGAGCCGCCCGAAGCGACCTCGTTCGCCGCCACCCGCGTAGTAAGAGGGCTGACGAGCCGTCGAGAACCCCGCCGTGCAGGCTCTACCGGGCGCCGGCAAGTGCGTCTCCAGCACGAACAGGCTCAGCGGGGTGACCAGCTGGTCCAGCAGCCAGCCGGGCACCAGCCGCGGCGCCGTGGCATCCGCGAGCCGCTCGAAGGAGGCGCCCAGCACGAGGAACATGCCCGGGTTCGCCCGGGCCAGGGTCTCCAGCGTCTCGGCCAGCGCGGGCACGCGATCCACCGAGATGCGGACGTTGAGGAACGCCAGGCCGGCCATGCGAAGCAAGCGCAGAGTCCGGTTCAGCGAGCGCGCCTGTCGCGTCACCAGCGCCAGGTCGTGCCTCCACACGTGCGAAGGCAGCAGTCGGGTGGCCGAGTACTGCGCCCTGAGCCTGAGGAAGTGCTCCCAGCTGGCCCACGAGCCGGGGTCCCTGGGCGCCAGTCTGGTTCCGTTCGGGGCGTTCTCTTCGTAACCGACGTGCGTGTAGACGATCCAGTTGCAGACGCCGTCGGCGGGGAAAGCCCTGAACTCGGGCGACTCGTTGCCGCCGACGGTGCAGACCAGAAAGCGCTCCGGACTGTTGCCCGGCTCGAAGGTCCGCTCGCGCCAGCGGCGGGCGTTGCCTCCGTAGTTGTAGGATGCGTTTAGTGGCGGCTTGGTGACATCGGCAGCGTCGACGAAGATGATCGCTAGAACGATTGTCAGGCACGTGATGACGGTGAAGAATATCAGCGCATGCATGCAGGGCTTGTCGTCGTGCTGCTCGCGGTACGCCGCGGCGGCACAGTCGAAAGCGTCGTCTTCGTCGCCAGAACTGCGACTGGAGCAGTAGCGCTCTTCGAGGTCTTCGAAGGCGTCGTCGCAGGGTGAAAGCCCCGCTTCCAGATCGAAGAGACGATACCTCATCGGTTCGAACATCATCTTCTTCTGCCTCTTCGAACCTCACGCGCCACGCGCTCGTGAATCACGCGCTGTTTCTTCGACTCCTAGATCCACGATGCCGCCTTTTACGGCAGAGAAAAAGCAAGGAGCTCTTTATTGGAAGGCAAAATGTATTTACCGGCGTGCATACGGCCACTGACATTCTAGGGAGGGGGAAGGCGATTAAGATTCCAGATGAGAGCGGGAAAAGGAAAACCAAATAAAGATCAAATAAGCGGCTAAGCCCTAAAATTATATTTACAGGTGAGGCGGCGGACGAATACAGGTTTTTCTATACGATGAAGTGAACCTTCTTGAATGCATTCTGAAGAGGCGAATTCTGAAATGTTTCCAAACAATAAATTCTATGTCCGCCGCTAAATTGAAGTGCAGGGCAATGGACTTAAGATGCCACGTAACGTTAGCGGAGTGTGACAAATAATCGCAATTGGGCGCTCAAAACAAGATCTCTCGTCACTGTAAGCGGGGCATTCAAGTAATATGCGCTGCACTGTCCCTATACACTGCCACAGTTATCACAGTCCAAATGAGTGGTAACACCAGTGCGATAGAGATAACTGTGTGAATGCTACTTGGAATTCTCGATCTGACTCCGGGCTCACCCAATAGCGGAAAGCCACAGACTCCAGACTCGATCTCTTTCTTCAAGGGTTATATATGTTTTGCTATGTTCAAAGCATGGCCATTTGTAAAAAAAATATTCTTCTAAATTTACTGCGTTGAAGTCCATTTCGGGCAGATTCATCCGCTTTCTCGTTTTCCGAAGGACAAGAGCAGCCAGGCACCTACATTCAAGTGATGTAATGTCCACTGGTGTTGGCCTTGTGGTGAAGGTATAGGTGGGTATAGATGTAGGTATGTCACGAGCTGCAGTTTGATTGGCTGTTATATTGCCTGTACGTGCCTGTTTGGCATACTTTGTGGGGCTGCTTTTAAATTTTAGAATATGACCCAGCACCTTGGTGGCTGTCGAAGCAAATATATAAGGGCCTTCCTAATTCCATGTAGCTCGGCTGACGTAGATGTCACTCGCCCAAGGCGGAACGAGAATCGCTGCCCCGTCGAGGGACCCAAAAGTCCGCAAGAAGAACGGCCATGAGTTGTAATGCCATCCTTGAACATATGGGTTAGGGCTGCGTACTCTTTATCGGTATGTTCCAGATCAGTCTGATTGGTTCCTGCTTGAGACATTTTTTCCCCACTGATTCAAGGGATATGCGGCACAATTTTATGGGGTGACAGTGTCCAGGGTGGAATGTTTAGCGGCATAGCTTGCGGCACCTGAACAGGAGTTGAGATAGATACGCTTCCGACGGCCTGCCCAAAGTTAGACTTTGCACGGATCGTTAGAAATTGCTTTGAAAAGTGGGTCTTCGCGCGAAGCACGTGTTGGAGACGAATTCGAAGTGTCTCCTGCGAAGACAGCACGTCGAGAGGCGGGCATCCAGCTTCTGCTACTGTTCCCTATGTGGGACGACTCCTTCGGAAGGTCAAGACACGGGAGATGTGCAGGCAACAGATGCGTCTTTAAGGTCCGTTCGACTCGCTTGTCCTTTTTTAATTAGTTCAGTGGGTGTTGCACTCCGTTACTCGTTATACCAGTTCAACACGGCGGAATCTACATGCCGCCGTTCACTTCACACAGAGCAGGCTTCGCGCGAGGCTAGTTCACAGCCATCCCCTGCACTCGCCTGACAAGTGGCGCAGTGCTTGCGCAGGTCGTGCCATGCGTGCAGGTTCTGCACGAGCAAGAGCTGGCACTAAACTAGAGCAGTAACCAAGTTCACGAAGTGCAGTGCGACTCGAATGGACCTTGAGTCTTTCTCCGGGAAACCGGTAGCGAACGGAAACCCTAGTCAGCTGCCTCTGCGTGCGCTTGCGTTTGCTGTGCGTTTGTGTGCAGTCTGTAAAATTCATCATTTTATCTAATCACCCTTGTCGACGTGTAGCGCGCGCGCATGTTATCGGACGAGCATGTCCAGCACGCATTAAATGATGTCTCTCATGACAGATGCGTCGCGTTCGGTGAAGAATAGTATGACTCACTGCTGGACTACACGGCGGGCATTCACGCTCTTATGGAAGCTCAAAGTAAAACACAGAAGAACGGTCGCTTGCTTACGAGAATGTAATAGTTATGTGTCATGTGTACGGTTGCGTTTGTTTTGATTGCGCTGTCGAGTGTGCAAGCTAAACTATAGAAGGATGCTACAGCGAGCAAGTCGTACCGCGCGTACCCAGTGGACTGGGTACGCGCGGCAGTAGTGAACTCGAAAGGGGATACGCAGGTTAGCACGAGAGTGGAGCGTCATGCGAACTGGCTGAAGGCTGCTGCTAAACGTACGTTCGACGCTTGTCCTTTGAAACTCGTTAGAGGTACTATAGTAATACGCCCGGTTGCTTTTTTTTAATAAGTTGTATTATGGTTTTAACGTCCCAAATTAACACGCGGGCTTTTAGAGACGCCATAATGTAAAGAGGCCCAGTATTTACTTCGACCACTAGATATTTATTTATTTATTTATTTATTTATTAATTTATTTATTTATTTATTTACTTATTTGTAGGCTGTATGCAAACAACACTCAAACTCGCATTATTTCAGGGCGAAACAGTATGAATCAGGCAGCAAAAAATAATAATGTCGATTTAGCGGTAAATGCGAGACAAATGCATTAGCATTATGTCGCACCACTTTGAGATGCTGGATCCATAATTTAAACCGTGTTGACCACATTGAAAAGTGTTGTTCAGCAGCTCATTCGACATACGTCCTATATATATAAAGCTCTTCCATTCCCCGTTACCTCTACCACGTGACCGGCTTCCCACACTTCCCCCACATACACTTCTTTTTTTCACTTTGACACTCCTATTGCTAAAGCATTAATAAGTGCAGTCCATAAAGGTATATGAACATATGAACAGTTTTGCCTGAAACAACAACGGTTAATCGGCTTTCATATAGAAACACGTTTTCTTGCTTCAGCGCAAGGAAAGAAAATGGCGCCATGACTCCTAATATCTTTCCACATAACATCCGCAAAGTAAGTCCAACACATTTCGGCAAACATGTTGCCCTTACTTTATGTAAATTATGGGCAACGAGCTCGAGCGTGCACGACTGAGTACAGCCGCAACCTCTTGGCGTGGGACGAATTGATCATTAGCGGCGGCAATATATCTCGGTTCGCCAAACAATAGAATTTGTCAGCACGAGAGTATGCCAATGCCTTGACAAGGACGCGCGCCAATAAATGCGTGTATTTTCTTCCCTCTTCTCGTCCTTTCCCCTTCCTATTACTAATTATTGTCGCTGCGGACGGCCCACAGAATGATCCGAGCTAAATTACGCGATTAAAATTTATAGGCGGTTTCCTTTTTTTTTTCTTAAAGGTATGCTTTCTTCTGTCTTGCCCTGTAGAACGCTTGAGCTACTGCTGTCTGGCCTAGTACACGAGTCAGGTCAGGGGGTGTGGATAGGTGCCCGCTCCCAGAACGGCTGTGCCACTCCGGAAGGCAGACTGGGTACGTCCCGCTATGACACAAGAGAAAATGTCATACGCGTCGTACTTTCGTGTACATACACACCTGCCTATGCCATTCTCGACAAGAATATCATACATCGCCTTCATCCCCATATGACAATATATCGCTGCATAGACGTCTAATGCATGGGCATAAAATATTGCAATCAGAATCAAAATCAGAATCGGTTTTATTGTGATGTTTAGAAAGATTACAGGATGTTAATACACAGAAGGAGGTCCCGAAGTCAAAGACTGCCATGGGACCTCATTTAGAAACTCAACGTTATAAAGCACAGATTACGGCAGTTGCGACAAATCGGTAACAAGGAAGAATTACAGGTTTTAGTATGAATAGCATAATTAAACAATTAAATGTGTATAAATAAGACTCGAATGAAATCAGTTTATACAGACATGAACATGTCTACACAGAACATGCTCACGGAGTGGGCATGTTCTGTGTAGACAAAAAGAGCATTGCAGGATAATCTCGTTGAATATTATTAAATTACCCCTATAAATGACATGACGTACAAAGCATAACTGGCGAAGTCGAATACATGTGCAGGATAAGGATATAAAACCGTTGTATTTTGGGTAAAACGAATTTCCAATTTATTGCAAACATGGTAATATTGGCATATTAGAGAAGATTGTAGTATCAAGCTATGAAATCGTGTGTAATTTGTCAGAACAAAAAGCTACCGAGGTTATAATTAACGAGTTTTGTGACTGAAAGAATATGATTATTTCGTAAAAGATATGCGGCGTTGTGGTTGTATGGGCTAAATGTAATTAGTATCATAATAGCCTGATTCTGTAGGACTTGCAATAAGTTTAAATGGGTTACGTAAGTGTCTCCCCAACAAGTAACGCAATGGTTAATGTGGGAATGAACAAATGAAAAGTACAAGGACAGCAATATTTGATGGTTAAATATTTTTCATGTTTTTAGAAGTACCCTGATCCCGTAGGTAATCTTCTGTTTTACTTTAGATGTTTGTTCAATAATTTCAAGAGTTTTGCCTACTTCTGCACCAAGATAACTACAGGAAAAACTTGCAGGGATATGACTGGCGCCAAGAAAGATAGGAGGAATGCAGTGAAATGTTCGTTGGATGGGAAGTGAATTCAACAAATTTTATTTTCCACGGGTTTATCTGTAGCTGGTTAGCATGGCACCACTCTAGCAGAATATAAATCGTCATTTTTATTTATTTATTTATTTATTTATTTATTTATTTATTTATTTATTTATTTAATTTCTTAAGCTGCCCAAGAGCAGTTTTACGTTTTAATATTGGTGCACTTGTGTTACACAAAGAACATAAAACCGAAAACAAAACAGAATATCTAAAAAAGAGTTGTACAAAGCGCAACAAAAATTGAATTAATCAAAGACAGAAGTCAGATAATGAGCCAATAATAGAGTTGAATATATTAAGATCATAACGCAGGTAATTTTGCTGTGTTGCAAGACATGTTATGGCGTTAGAGGTGCAAGAGGAATTCACGTAGAAAACGCTAGGACTACGCAAATCAGGGCGAGGCGCACAGAACAATACAGCTGATAGTAACCGCGGACAGGAGAAGTGGTTGTGAATTAGTTTATACAAGAATAAGTAATCACGGTATTTCCGCCTTAAGGTTATTAAGGTCATTAAGGTTAGATATTAGAGCTATAAGACATTTACCAGAGTTAGTGATAGTAGTATTGTCTTCATAAATTATACATTTCGAAGAAGAAAGACAGTGAGGCAGATCAGTGACATAAAATAAAAATAAAAACGGACCCATTATGGAACCTTGGGGCACGCCAGTATTAGTGAACATTGTCATAGAATGAATGCCTTAAATAGTTACTACCTGCATTCTGTCTGTTAAGCAATTTTGTAGTAACATGAGTGCTAGGCCGCTAATTCCTAATGAATCAAGCTTGCGAAATAAGATACGATGATTTATTTTCTCAAACGCTTTCGCTAAAACCACAAATACAGAAGCTGTATAACTACCCTCATCGATAGCGAGTTTTAGTCGATCAGTTAGCGCAAGTAAATGGGTAACCCGGGTGAAAGCCGTACTGGAATGGCAAGAGAACGTTAAATTTTGCAAGGTAATTAGTTAAGCGTTTTTCAACAACCTTTTCAATCACCTTGCTAAAAAACGTAGCACACGGAAGGGGCGATAATTGGAGATTAAAGAGTGGTCACCTTTCTTAAACATTGGGGTGATCCTGCTTCGTTTAAGTTACTGTGGGAAATTGCCCGATTAAACATGATGTTGATTATGTCTGCAAGGAAATCAGTTATAAGGGTGCAATTAATTTTGCATGAAAAGGGTATAATTTATTAATGCCGGCGCCGGTTATCTTTATGTTGTTTATAACGTTTAGAACTTCCTGGGATGCAGTTGGAAATAAAAAGAAAGACTGTGGCAGGCGGTGGGGCACAGGACTGTCACGCGCAGGCCTCTGTAGTTCGCTGCTAAAGAAGAAATCGGAGAACGCATCAGCTATTTCTTTGGCGGTTTCGAACACCTTGCACTGATGAGCAATTTCTGTTATAGTTTCGTGGTTATTTGTCATATTCAAGAAGAAGTTCACAATTTACCATTCATTTTTTGTACGTTTTCACCGCATTCCAAAATTTCCCTTTCGTACCAAGTTTTTCTTTTTTGTTTTGTTTTTTGTTTTGTTTTGTTTTTCAATGTGGTATAAAACTGGTTAGAGAACTTCTTGTACCGAATGGCTAAGTTCCTGTTAAATGGCTGTGGCTTGGCTCTCCTGTAAAGATTATCCATTTTTTTTTTTTTTTTTTTGCGCATTAAAGCTAGGAGCTTATCCGTTATCCGTAGATTCTGAGGCGACGCGAATTTCTTTTTCCATTTAGCTTGTTGGGAATGATAATCAAAACAGGACTTAAGCATAGAGATAGACAGTGAAAAATGCTTTTCTGTGGATGATCTGTAGGAAAGATGGGGGATCAGTCATCATTCCACACGGCTTCAAGGAATCATTGTTTGTCTAGTGCAAATTTCATGTAAGTGATTTTTTGGGAGCCATGGGTATGGTGAAAGTCAAAAATATAGGATAGTGATCAGTTATGTCGGTCATTAGAACGCCTGCATCTGGTGGATATGCCATATCTGATAGTGCATGGTCAATTAATGTACCTATGGGGTGGTTAGCGCATCGTGTCGTTACCTTAATTGAACATTCGTAACCAAAGCTGTTAAAACAATCACACAATCACACACAGCAGTTGTATTGTCAGCGAGGTTAATGTTGATGTCTCCTATAATTATGATATTTTATGTTTTCATTTGCTAATATACCAATAACATTATGGAGAGCAGTGCAGAAATCTATTGCTGATGAAGAGGGCGAACCATATGTGCAGCGAATTGTTAGGTTTCTTATTATCTATGTTAAGGAAGTTATTTTTAAGTTTAATCCAAGCATCCTCACAATTAATTACGTTAAGTGCAAGATCGTTCCTTTGTTTGTATGCAATATCAGAACATATATATTGCGCTGCGCCGCCATGATTACTGAACGGACGAGTGGAGTATTCAGCAAGAAAATTAGAAAAAAAAACAGAAAGGGTGTTCATCGCGGTCACTCAACCAAGCTTCAGATATTCCGATGACAGAAAAGGCGAAGTTGAGTATAAAAGAAGATTTAAAAATTCGTCGAAGTGCTTGAGCAGACTGCGTGCATTCAAATGCAAGACAGATCGCTGATGACTTGAAAGAAATTGTTTAAGTGCATGGTTGGCTGTGAGATAGGACAAAACTGTGAGATTTGCCTATAGTTGACCAGCACGGCGCAAAGGCGGATTATAGTAATCACTGAAAGGTCGGATTCAGTTGCGATGCGAAAGACGCGGCACTTGGGTCGGTTTCCGAGCCTTTATTTGACAGTTGTCTGTCCACAGAAATCTCCAGTTCTTTGTTTTCTTCGGACACAAAGCTTTGGAAAAGAGAGCTTTATTTTCAAGTGTCAAATGTTCATTAACAAAGCGAGGGTCCTCTTTTGTTGTTGCAAGGCCGATATCACACAGGCAAAGTCTTTCTTTCCATGCTTTCGCGACGAACTCAGTTTTCTTCGTTCTCGAGCTGAAGCGGACGATGATATCTTTCATGTTTTGTTTCAGTAGGAACCCGATGAACAACGTCGATGTCGGTGGCCGGTTCTGGGCAACCAATTTTGTCGCCAAATTGGTCAAACATTTGTAACGAGGTCAGCAGTATACGTTGCAAGTATTAATTACTAGAGTAGACATTTGATTCCTGTGGAGGGCGTAAGGCTATTCGATTACTCTGCACTTATCTGCACTTATCGGAGAAGGAGCTTAGATCTCCGCTGTCGCTTCCCTGGCATTAATGAGCTCCCCCGTAACCTTTTTCTTCCCTCTCACCACCTCGCGGAGCGTCTGATGTGGCCGGCGACCACTGCACCGTACTGTCTAATATACGCATCACCCGATCGTCTTGCCACGTGATTTGCGCCTCAAGTTTCTGTCACGTGACAGGGAACCATTGCCCTCCGTGGCCCGCTTTGAAATGGCCAAATTAAAGCACGTTGTAATCAACTTGCTGGGCGCTCGAGAAGAAGAGACTTCGTACCAGACACGCGCGCGTAATTAATAATCATTTGTTCATTGTTTTTCTTTTACCACGAGTGAGGTCCCACACGTCTTTTTTTCCTGTGTGCGTGTGTGTGCGCATGTGTGCGCTCTATGTGTACGTCTGTATGCCCGAGTGTGCGTGCGTGCGTGCATGTAATTGTGTGCGCGTACGGCCCTTCATAATTATTGCGAAAACAGCGCACGTTCATGGCTCATTTTCGGGTATCTGAACATTAGTGCGCGCCGCATAAGATGAACACAGTCTGCGCTATCATCACAGCTACTCAGGAGTCGTAAAGTTCGCCGTACTTTCGTGTGCGGACAGCCATGCACAGCTCAGCGATTCACCTTTAAAAGAAAAAAAAAGGAAAAAGTGTGTCTTAGCATCGTCCACGCTGAATTTAAGCAACGACTTGTTATCGCCAATTATTCTCACATGTATCTTGTCAGCGGGTGCGAGCGAAATAATGCATTTTTCTTGCTAATGAAAGGCTCCGTTAACAGACCTGATATACGCCTCCGACGGTAAACGTAGCTACTGAAATTCAACCACCCCTTATGCCGCCGTAAGGACTTAATTTAAATAGAAAAAAACAGAAGGCATGAGGCATTATTCGCATAATTGTGCCTCTATTGTGGTGACTCCAAGAACACACGCGTATATAAGGACATTACGAAGTGCAAAAAGGAAAAAGAAGCAATTCTTAAAATGATTGGTATTTTACTTAACTGTGTAACTTTTCTAGGTTTGCCTCGCCATATGCTTCGTTGTTCATGCATTTCTTTAATTACTTGCTTTCGAAAGTTTATAGGGAGTTGAATAAATGGCAAACGTAACGCTTAACTGAGTATCCCTTCCCAGTAAAATTATATTACGCATGATTACACGCGCTACTTCGCACAATTTCTCACGCATACATATTGCAATCTAGAGCAATTTATTACGAAAAGCGCGCTCAGCTTACGTGTTTCGCAGCGCAGTCAAAGTGCAAAAGAAAGTGACGCAGAGGAAAACTTTCAATAAAGTTTAGTAAGCGCTCCACGGATGCTAACTTTCTAATGCACATGTATGTGTAAGCAGCGGTGCCACAATGGGCGATATTATGCAGCACTCTAAACTCGCGTATCTTAGGGATGGTTCGGATACCTTAATTAAGAACTTGCATGTTAATGATCTCTTCAGACGTGGAAGCAAAAGAAAGAGAAACCTTTGCACATTCAAACGAATACTAATGAGAGTGGTTGCTAGAGCATACTTTCAAAAGTACATCAGCATTTATTTGGCAGGAAAAGGTTGACTACAAGCGGATAAAATGAATGATAAAGTACCGTTTTTGAATTTTGCATACAAACTTAGGTGCTCCTGACGTCGACGTGACGTTGCATATTTTCCTGTATTCTCTCACGTCACCGATATTTTGGTGCAAGCTAAACATTAAAAAATAGTTGCGAAGCTGACTGCCTAAAGCACTGTAATGCGATATAATCATTTCTATGAACTAGCGCCGTAAGCCACTATCGTAATCCATGACGTCACGAGGGTTTCACGCGGAAATTTCAAGCTTGCAAGACGGCAAGATACGGAGACCCCAACTACGTGACCGCGGATTACACAAAGAAGTTTCACCTTTAAAGCAGGCGAAGTGCATAAACAACTACTCCACCTGTTTTCTGCTTTTCAGTCCTCTTCAACGTTTCCTCTATTCCGTTAGATTAGAATGAGTGGAGAAGGAACAATATTCACAGCGCAGAGGCGCAAAGAACAGGGCTGTACTAGGCCCACAAGCAACGAACATAAATTCAAAGTGCAAGTAGCAGGCTTTCTGCCGTACTTAAAGACTCTGAACAAAGCCAGCTTTACAAGCAGACAAGTGAGAGGATAAGGTGCGCCAAGGACATCGTCACACTGCGTGGCCCTCACATCGCCATTGATTGATTGATTGATTGATTGATTGATTGATTGATTGATTGATTGATTGATTGATTGATTGATTGATTGATTGATTGATTGAAAATGATGTCAACAAGAATGTCGCCGGCCTCTCCACAACGGTAAATAGTTGAGTCAAGGAAAGAACCAAGTTAAGCTACTAGCCACACCTGCTGCATGTTCAGCTTTTATCGACTGTCGGTTCCAACACACAGAGGTGGCCACGATGCATAGGACAATGAACGCACGACGATGATGGGCCAAGCTCTTGGTAATATCGCATGCTAAGTGTCCTGAATTTGAAATAGAGCGTAACAATAGATAAACAGAAGCGCAAGACGGCACCTCCCTCAAATGCAGGTGATATTTTGCTCCCGGAAGAACATTGGGTATTTAGGAGGGAGGTGCTCTGGCTCCTCCAGAAGTTCCTCCGTGATACAGGGAATTTGGAAGTGAATTGTGCGCTGTATGGTCCGTCATGGTTAGGAAAGCGCGCAACGTATTGGGCTCCGAGTAAACTAGTATTTGGAAACTGGTGCCTATTTCTCAAGGGGCGCACTGGTGCTTTGGGAACGTTTGTGTGTGTGGGTGCGCGAATCTTTGTCTTGAACATGGCTCGGCCTATCACAGTGCCACCAGATCAAGCTTTCTTAAAATAAAATCTTAATCGAACATCTTTTTTTCACTCGTACTACATGCTTGATCAAAGTTTACTCACCCACAGGGCGTAAGCAAGCGAGGGAAAAAAAAACGTCAGGTATACTGTACCTGGGCCGCAGCCGCAACGGGGTACGCGAAATGTTTTGTGCGTGCTGCTGAGGGTGTGTGGACACTAGAGCATACAGAACTGACGTTAACAGTTACGTAAGTTACATTTATTCACGCATTACTTGCCTAACTTATGTCGCAGTTGACCTGTGGCATGGAGGGGTAGGAGCGAGTGCGGGGTTGTCTGGTGGTCTAGTTTTGCAATCGCGCTCGCTCCCTTTTTGCAGCGGGCTCCTCTATTGCAGAGGGTGCTTGGACACTACATAAATGATTCCCTACTGGTGGCGCCCGGGACTGCCCTGCGCCGCTCGAGCCCACCGCAATCGTTGGTGGTTTCTGCGCTTTCCTCAATCTCCTGCGCTTGCCACTCCTCTAGTATACTCGCAGACAACTTTCTGTGGCTATGAAAGGAAAGCTACGGGGGCGGTGCTTCTGCATGTGTGTAACCGCGCCGAGTAGTACGCCAGCGTTTGACAGTGCTCTTGGTTGCTCGGAACAGACGGTGAATCGACGCAGCAAAGAAGTGGATGTTAGCGCGGTCAGTGCCCTTCATTAACATTTGACGATGATGATTGGAGTTTACTGGCGCAAGCACCAGAAGTAGCGTCTTCAGTCGACGGAATGCGCTGTGCTTAACTCGGTATAGTTTGGAGAAAGAAGGTAGAATCGAGGATCGTCTGACAATGCAGGCGGTAAGCGTCTTCTTTAAACAAGATTGATGCTATCTTCCTTTTTTTTTTTAGAATGAGGCTTAATTTTTATATTTGTGCGGTATTTCGCTAAGCAGCGGCGCGTCACTTGCATTTTCGATGTGCCACTGCTTGTTCGACGACGCGCACTAAAGTCGCGAGTCTCGGCTTTACACTACAAAACCCCGACACATTAAATCAATTATAGAAAGCATTTTTTTTCTCTACTCTTAAGGTCTTTTCCGAAGTAAACAAAGCAATAATGTGAATTCCCAAATAATGTCTATAAACTCAATTATAGAAGACACGCTTTTGCGAATGAAGTCGATCGAGCCGCCACCGACAAACAGTGTGATCTGAAGCGTCTTGCGGGAAAGCCGAGATGCACCTGCGAGCAGACACTAAAAACAACTTCAGAATACTGGAAACATGGGCTTGTTGCTGAAACATCACGAAAATGCCACAGCGCGCCAGCAATAACAGGGACCGCGGAAATACGACACTACGGCCCTGAGCTTACGACAACTTTACTAGGAAGCGCCGTACACATGCTCATGAACCACATACAATTGGCGCAGGTTTGTAGACTAACGCATTATCATCCGCGCCTCAAGCTTGATGCGAGAAGTTGCAGTTCTTTATTAGATAGTAAAACCAACGTTGAGCTACGTTGGCACGTGAGACAGACTGACCGATGCGTCAGCGAAAGATTCGGGGAGCGTAAGAAGAACGTAACACATGGCGGGAAGGCGTTCTTGCATCACAACTCCTTTTGTGACAAGTGCGCATGTCAGCCACTCTTCGACGAAGCCGAAGTGACCAGTAAAAGTAAAAACAAGCACACGTGTGAATTAACAGAAGCCGAAATAATTCGTCGATTAATAAGCGAGTAGTGTGTTAGCTCAACGTCTGTTAAAGTTGTGTTCAGCTCTGTGTTGTCTTTCTTTCGTCTACGTCGTTGCTTGTGCGCTCACGTATTTTCGTAAGTAAAAACAAGTATGCATTGCACGGTAACAGCAGCGAATACAGAAGCCTAGATCCTCCCTTGCTGCACTTCCTCTTTTCTCTTCCTCTCTCTCTCTTTCTTCCTTCTTTCTTCTTTCTTTTTGTCCGTGGTATAGTCAGAGTTGGCTGGCAGTCAACAAAAGCCATTCTTGCATGCAGGAATGCAAAACTAACATTGACCGGGAGCCCGAAAATTGTCTCTACTGCATTTGCCTATCTCCAACCCCACTTATCTCTCTCTCTCTCTCTCTCTCTCATTCTCCCTCCCTCCTTTCCTTCATTTTTTCTCTTTTTCCTTTAGTCTCGTATGTTCCTTTCTTAGTCCCTTCTTTCCTTCTTGCTTTCCTTCTTTTTTCGTCCTCTCTGCTTCCGTCCTTTCTGATTTATATCTTTCATTTTGCGTTCTTCCTTCTTCCCTTCCTCTCTCTCTTCCTTCCCTTCTTTTTCCGCTACATCAGACTGCTAGACCTGACGCCCCCTCCCCAACAGTAATAGTATAGGTCAGGTGAGAAGCCAAACTAGCTTGACACCCGCCAGTCTTTCTCTTCTTTACCTTTTTTATCTTTTTTATCGTCGCAGTAAAATGCTCCTGCTTGCAAGCTGGGGCGCATCGCTCGTAATTAGCGTGAGCCTACAGCACAACGGACACAAGAACAGCGACACGCTAAAGGATACGCGGGAGAGCAAAGGCACACAAAAAATTACGCATCTCAACAGACTGCTCCGGCTGAACACTCCAGACAGTTCCTCCTCGCATCCGCTTTTCTTCGCGGCGGCCTCTCGTTTCTGACCTCCCTGAATAAAATACGGGAACGTTGAGAAGGATAAACAAGAAATCTGCTCGCGATGAACGATCCTTTTGTTGTTCTCGTTTATCGTGAAAGCGTTTATTAATCAAAGAGGAACCAGAAGTCCCTCGCTAACGCGTCAGGCCCCTAGAGGAGAGCGAAAGATAGACGCGGGCATAGCGGATGGGTAACAGTAAGAAAGAAAAACATGAGAGATTAAATGCAGGGTCATTTTTTCGCCAACAAAGGCAGCAAGTCAACGGCGTCTCCGTGACGCGACAGGGTCGCAGACAGTATTGCTTGAACGCGCATTATGAAAACCATGGTACAAAGAAAAGAAGTAGGGAAGATATGCAGAAGATTGCAATTAGGGAGGCAGCGGGAAGCGCCAGGGAGTACGAGAAAAGAAAAGCTACGCTGGACGCACGCAGATGAAAAATTGCGTTCTAAGCGCATTCATTCATTCATTCATTGTTTTATTTTTTTATCTCTCTCCCTTTTCCTTCCTTTTAACCTTGCTTCTTTTTTACGGAAACACTGGTACTGTCTTCCGCTGGTTGTGCAGAGAATTTTTCGCCGGCGCTTTATGATGTGTTGGACCCCTAGCTGCCGCTTTCTATGCATGTTTACTTATGCAGATAGTGCTTATGTAAGAGTCGCCTTCACTTCCATTGTTCCATTTTTTGCATGCTCGTTTGCTTCATTTTGTCAGAGCGCGACGCCACTGGAATCTTTACAGTGCCATGTGCGAAAGTTAGCGTTATAGCTAAGGTTGGAGATGAGAGGAAAGGGAGTCCATCAGTCGATGAGGGAGAAGGGGGGGGAGGGCAGACGCTATTAAGAACAATCTCAAAGCCGAAGTGCTCCGATAGTAATGTACAAATTATGATGGAAAGGAATGGATTCTAGAAAGCTACTCAAGTGATTACCTCTAGTGCCTTAGTGCCATCGAAAACGGCTATAACTAACCAGAACGTGAGTACTCTCGCTTTGACTTGAACAGTGCATTCAGTTTAAGCTGGATTTTAATCCTCCGAGTTCGCGTCGGGGGTCCTCAGTGACGTTCGCTTATTTGCACTTTCATTGAAGAAGACTAAAAATCAATCACTCCAGACATCAAAGTTGATTACCGCCAAGGCAGAACTCAAAATCAGACTAAGCCACTCCAGAAAAGAATACGCTAATACTACCCTGCCTAACTTCGTAAAAGATAATCCACACATATTTTGGAATGACTTCCGTACACGCAAAGTAATCACGCCAGAAGTACCTCACAATGAAAAAGTTTCTCAAGCTAATGCATACAACAAGTACTCCCAATCGGTATTTACTGCAGATAACGGGTTTGTCCCCCCAATAATTCCTACAGGTTTCGCCATCGACTCACTAAACATAACTGACTCAGGAATCGTTAACCTTCTACTCGGATTAGACACGAAAAAATCTAGTCGCCCTGACGACGTCTCGAACTAATTCTTACTTGGCATTATCTATCGTATGTCAATTTCAACCGGACGTGTGCCAGATGACTGGAAAAATGCAAAGATAATACAAATCTATAAATCAGGTGACACAAGCTCTCCTTCCAACTACAGACTGATATCACTAACTAGTACACCATGCAAGATACAAGAGCATATAATTTTAAAACACCTAACAACATATTTTGAACATAATGGCATACTAATTAACAGCCAATCAGCATGGGTTTCGGCACGGGATGTCAACAGTAACACTGTTGACTGAAGTTATACATGACCTAGCACAGGCTATTGACAACCGCGGTCAAACAGACACAATATTTGTAGATTTCAGCAAAGCATTCGATTGTGTGTGTCACGACAAGTTAACTGCGAAATTGGAGTCAATTATTGGAAACGGAAGCGTTACAGCCTGGACTAGGGATTTTTTATCACAACGTTCACAGTTAGTTTTCCATGATCAAACAGCATCTGATACAGTTCCTGTCCCATCTGGTGTTTCCCAGGGCTTGGTCTTGAGGCCCTTACTATGTTAAATTTACATTAATGACATCGTCACTAACACAGCATGCAGCATAACTTTTTGCAGATGATTGCATTATATATAAAGAAATAAGAAATTATGAAGATCACCTTACTTTGAATAGATGCCTTAACGAGATAAATGCCTGCGGTGAACAGTGGCAAGTGTTTATTAACACCAAGAAATCGGTGTCAATGGTAGGAACAACAAAGAAGATTAAGTCAGGATTCACCTACTTTCTCAATGGTACATCCCTAACTAAAGTTCAGCAACACAAGTATCTAGGACTGACTCTAGCATCTGACTTGAAGTGGAACAAGCACATTGCCAACATCGCTTCAGCAGCCACTCGCAAGCTTTTCTTTCTTAAAAGGTCCCTGAAATCTGCTCCCAGTCATATCAAACTGCTATGATATAAACCCTTTGTGCGGCCAGTACTAGAATACGCCTACGCGGCTTGGTTTCCTCACACAAAGACAAACATAACCGAAGTGGAAAAAGTTCAAAGGAAAGCAATATGGTTTATTCCCAACAAGTACAAAACCACTGACTCGCCCACAGAACTCCTGGCTTCATCCGGAACGCACACACTGGCAAAAAGAGCAAAGCAAGCTCGGCTAAAATTCACACACAACCTGTTGCACAACCGCTTTAACATAAATTCTTCAAAATATATTACTTTCTCTACGTCCCGTATTTCACGCCATAAGCATAATAAAATGTCATTTGAGTACCCGTGTAAAACGGACACATTTAGATACTCTTTTTTTCCCTACTGCTGTTAGGGAGTGGAACCACCTCGACTCAACAATAGCTGATATAGAATCACCATCAATTTCTAGTAGCATGATAGAAAAGAGTAAGGAATAACTGCTATAGAACAACTTTAGTCTTATGCAAACTTGTTTTTTACCTTATTTAGATCAATCCCGTATGCTATGTTAGATTGTAGTAAATTATACAGTGTTAGGTTGTAAATAGTTGTGTTGCATTTATACTTCATGAGATTGTATTCCATCACAATTTATTGTATTTATCACATATTTTAGCATTACAGTTGACTTCACTAATTAAATGCATGAAACGATGCCTTTTTTTCTGCATTTGTATTTTTCCAGACTGCACTGCGTAGCTACATGTAGCGTATCTAGTTTATTGCACTTCGTATACACATGTTCTGTGAAATAATGCTGTATCAATGCTTACAGTGTAACAATATGCCCATCTGCTATGGTCTCGATAAAGTGACTGGCAGTGTTGAAAATAAATAAAACAAATTCGCATTTCACGGGCAAGGTCGGAATTTCAGTTTAATTCCCTGTGATGGAGAGGCACTTCGGCACAGGTGATTCCAACCGGAAATATGTGTACTTACTTTAATTCATGACGCCTATATTTGTATTGTAAGCTCACAGTTGTACTCTGCTGCGGTCTCGCCTATACCCGCCTGTAGGGAAGAGTCCGGAGCACGAGTCACTTGGAAAAGAAAGTAATCAAATGCAACACAAATATGAGACACAAGGGGTTAAAAACAATTTTAAAAAATCAGTAGTGGCGTTGGGTGTGTAAGAAAATGGGTTCTTGTTATATACCGATATCGCATGTCACACCGACACTGCATTTTCACGAGTATCACTTATCAGCCACGCAAGCAGCAGTCGGCGGATCACACGTTCATCACCCTATAAAAGGGCACTGCATCAATAAACGTTGTCCGGCGTCCACCCAGGCGTCCGGCTGATACGCTACAGTTGGATTGACGCCACGGGAATACATCCGAGCCGAAGCAAGAGTCCAAGGGCCCTATAACGTAAAACTGTTCCAATATATTTTTATTCCAATCTCCTGACGTCAAATTTGCGTAACCACCGACGCAAGCATCGGGTGGTCAACCGCAGGGTTGTCTGAACAGACCAATCAAACGCTCTCCTCGTTCATAAGTGGTCACTTTTGTTTGCTTGAAAAACGGATAGCATTGCCTACACTGAGCGGCTTTTCGTATCTAATTGGCTGACGAGAGGCGAGGAGAACGCTCAAGTGGAGAGGGATTCGATGGGGCAGAGCCAGTGCACTGAAAATCGATAACCGGATGAAGAGGATGGTGCCGGCGTCTGCGATTGGTCCGCTTTCCCTTACTTAGCTTGCGGTGGCTGGTCGAAAATCGTGGCGGCATGCAATGGAAGCTTAATGACGCTAAAACGGATCTTCAGCAAAGAAGAGTTGGCAGAACGAGGTCGTAAACGTGCCGAAAGTTCTCGAAAACGTTACACGGCCACGCAAAAAGATTTATTACACGCAAATAAACTCATGCTATCCAGCAGGTGCGAGTAGCCAGCGCCTGAGCGATCGGCGGCAGCAATCTTTTATTCCTTTCGGAACGGGGCACCCTGCGGCTATTCAGAAGAAAATTCAGTTTTGTTCGGCATATTAATGCATCTTTAATGCGTACACGTGACTTTGACGCGGTGAGCTTTCACGGTTTTGTGACGTCGCGTGACAGGCAGGTGAAGTGGGTGCAGCCCGAAAACTTTAGACCAATAGCTGTGGGCTAATGGCGAAAAGGTGTCGAATCAGAAATAACTGTCTTTTTTTTCTTTTTCCGGTCAGATCATGCATAATTAGTGTGCGCACATCATATCAGATGGGGGGGGTATCGCGATTATCGTGACGTCGCGTGACAGGCGTGAGGGTGGTCCAAAATAGTTTTGACTGATCGCGGAGGGCTGATAGCAGAATTGAAATAGAAAAGTTTGGAATAGTTTTACGTTATAGCGCCCCAGAACGCGAGTGACCCAAGAATCCTGTCACCCAAGAATTCAACGCTCGGCTGGTTGAATTCGCACTTGTCCTTGTTTACTCTTAACTGCGCATTCTGCAGACGCGATAGCACGGTCTCTAACCTCTCGGTGTGCTCTTCTGAGTTACGGCCAGAAATCAAGATATCATCAAGATGCGATATCATCAAGATTTCACGCCGGGAATGCCTGCTAACAGCGTGTCAATGACTCGTTGAAACACCCACGGTGTCACCGAAATTCCAAACGGCAGCCATTTGACTTTGTACAGTCCCTTTATTGTGTTAACTGTGAGCACTTCAGCCGACTCGTCGTCTAGCGTGAGCCGTTGATAAGCTTGAGCTAGATCCAGCTTTGTAAAAAATTTGCTTGAATCCAGAGCTGCAAGCATTTCAGCGGTTGTGGGCAAAGGATACCCGCTGCTTTTAATACCTTTGTTTACGGTGCTACGGTAGTCGCCGCACAGGCGTAAAGTTCCTCTTTTTTTTCCCTACCACTACCAGTGGTGTGGCCCAGTTGGAGAACGCGACGGGTTCCAATACGTCTTGTTGCACCAAGCGATCCACTTCCTTGCCCACGTCGTCCTTGAGGGCCAGTAGAACTGGCCGCGGCTTTTGAGAAACACTGGTTGCGCGTCGTCTTTCACTTAGCTGTGAACTGGTGGTCCGTTGAAGCCAAGGAGGTCCCTGCCAAACACCTCGAAAAATCGTGAGGGCACGTCCTCCGCGTTTACTTACTCGATTCCCCGCAAGCAAATGCCTAACGGCTTAAACCAGTTTCGTCCAATCAGGCTGTTGCCTCGATTCTTTACTACCAACAAAGGCAGCTTTGCCTTCCGGCCCGTGAATTCTACCAAGACGGTTGCTCGACCCAGCAGCGGTAACGCCTTCTTTGACCAGGTTACGAGAGTTGTTCCAGAATCTGGGGAGGCATTTCACCCCGATTTTCCTCGATTACTCGAAATGTACCTTCACTCACAATTGAGCACGAGGCTCTGGAATCAACCTCCATCGGGACTTCTTGCCCTTGTATCTGTACTTCAACCATAAACTTATATGCTTGCTCATTCACTTCGCAGAGGGAAAACAATGCACTCATTTCGTACACGCTCTTGCTCTTTTCCAACTTTCCTCTTTTGCTCAGGTGTCGTCTTCCGGGCCGCTCTACTTTCGTCTTTTGAACGACAAGCCTTCGCTATATGTCCAACCCTTTTGCATTTGAAGCATGGTGTTTTTCTAAAACTGTATAAATCGGAGCGTGCTTACCGTTGCAACGGTAGCAACTGGATCCCTCTGCCTCTTGCTTCGTGCTGGTTGCTTGTATCATGCCCTGGCGGTCCTTTGTCTCGTCTCGGCCTTGCATGCGTATGTCTCGCTGTTGCTTGGCTGTCGCTTCTGCGGTCGCGGCCGTGTCGTACGCAACGTTGAACGTACGGTCGTGTTCTGCGAGAAGTCGCTATTGAACTGCTTCGTTCTGGAGGCCGCATACGAAACGATCTCGCATACTTATGTCCAACGGGAGCTGCTCGTCGCAAAAACTGCAGTCTTCGGCTAGCTTCCGAAGCGCCGTGACGTAGTCCGCAACTGATTCCTCGGCAGCCTGATTCCTCTTGTAGAACAAAAACCTTGCATACAGCTCTGAAGGCCTTGGATGCAGGTGCTTGCGAAACGCCGTCTTAATTTCGTCGTAGGTTGCTGCTGTCGGTCTCGCTGGTTTCACCAGAGTTACGATGAGCCCGTACGCTTCTTCGCCGCAACAACTCAGCAGGACGGCTCTTTTCTGTTCTTTCGCTATCTTGTTCGCTTCGCAGAACATTTCGAGCCTCTCGACGTATTCGTCCCATGACGCGTTTGTGCCCAGACGATACTCGCCGATCCTGCCGACGGCCATCGCCGTCGCTTCCTCGTCGCCAACTGTAGCGTATCAGCCGGACGCCAGGGTGGAACAGACAACGTTTATTGATGCAGTGCCCTTTTATAGGGTGATGAACATGTGATCTACCGACTGCTGCTTGCGTGGCTGATAAGTGATACTCATGAAAATGCAGTGTCAGTGTGACATGCGATATCAGTATACAACAGTTCTAGTACTAAGTTATACGGTGACTTGAAGCAATTATTTTATAAAAGTGACAATGTACCGATCGTTTGCGTTGAAGCCAGTTATTTAGATTTCGCAGTCGTTCCGTTTTGTATTTACTTTCTTTCTTTCTTTCTTTCTTTCTTTCTTTCTTTCTTTCTTTCTTTCTTTCTTTCTTTCTTTCTTTCTTTCTTTCTTTCTTTCTCTCTTTCTTGCTTTCATTCTTTCTTGTGATAGGAAGTCATTCTTCGCATTTGTAAAATATGCACTGGCTCGTGAAGCCTATTGTCTGACGCTTCTCATGTGTCATAAGTGCCTCCGAGGCAAGGAAATCATCGCTTTAAAAAAAAATAAGAGAGTAAATGCCGCTAAAATGTCTTTTGAATGTTCAGTTTCTTCAATACTCACCATATAGAGCAGCCGTTCATTGTTGCTCTCAAATTTTCCGTTTCAACGTCTCTGAATGCAAGCGTTCGCTTGCGGAGAGAATATCGAGCTATCCTCGTTTTCAACGCTCACACATCGTGTGCTGTCACGCGACTCGTTCTAAAATAATCTTTACCGTCTAGCTGAAATTCAAACGCTCCACAGATGCACGGCAGTCGCCCAGCCGAAAGGGAAAACAACGACGAAATATGAATAAAAGCAAGCGAGGCGAGCAATGAAACTGTTCTAAGTGAAACGTGGTCCAACACGGCTGCCATCCAAATGCAGAATGGCGACCGGAAAGACGATACGGGACGTTCTCGCCGTGACACGCTCGAAAGGGGAGAACCTCCGCTCGAGTAACGCAGGAGGAAGCTGCGAACGCTGTAGAAACGTGACCTCTGATTTCTGGACGGCGACGTCGGTGACAGCTGCGCTGACAGGCGACGTGCGCGGGCTTGGAGCTACGGCTTCGAATTCCACTCATGGCCAGGAGCTCCTGTCGCTCAATCTGGCAGTGTAATAGCGACGTTCGCGTCGGAGTCCGGTCACAAATTGTTGCAAAAAAAAAAAGCAAAACTAAGAACGTACAACAAAGAGGGCCGGGTTTTTCTGCAATGGACGCGAGAATCCATACGGTGAGAGAGAGTAAGTTGGGGGAAGTGCTAAATGAAGTTTGTGTGGGTTATCATAAGGCACGCGGGCCTGGCAGGATTTTACGCATATCTAGAATTAAGCGCAAGAAAAGCAGACGCAGTTCAACAAACACGCGAACGCAATTTAGGTGGCCTCGCAAGGTATTTCGACTGATTAAAAAAAAAGGCAGACTTAGGAAAACTCCAAGTAAGTACTTCGCCAAGTAAATTACTTTTCGGTATCACGCATCGAATAACGTATCTTAGATTACCCCTGCACCATGCATCCCCGTCTCCTCACGCACGATCGGCATAGCGCCCCAGCAATTACACTCCTTTGAGTCATATCTTTTCCCATCCAGCCATAAGCTCCCCGCCGGGGCAACCCTCGGTCGAGTCTCGACGCTGCACCCCTTCCGCGCGACGCTTTCAATAAGATCTCACCCGCTCCCTCGTAGCAGTACGGAGCGCTTTTGATTTCTCGGCACGGGTGTAAGCCGATTTAAAACGAGTAATCCAAGATCTCGGAGGCAACGTGTGAAGCACAGGGTTTTCGAGAAAAAATTACCAGAGGGGACTCTAAAAGCTAGCGTCCGCAGGAACTTCAAGTAAGGCCCCATTTGACCAGCGTGCGAATGAAGTTTGGGCACGTGGATTTGCCCAAACTTCGTCCTTCTTGCTTCGAACGAATATTTGACTTTGAAAAGTGATCGTACGCAACTGAATGTTGCGTTGTCTATTCAACAATTTGCAATGATTACCCGTGATGTTCGCGGATACTGTCTTGCTATCTCTACAGAAAATTTGAGCGGTTGAAGGAACAGAAAGTTAAAGCGTAGCAAATAACACCGCAAGAACGTCATCAGTCATAAGCAAGATAGTTAGACTAATCCATTTACTAACCATCATACCCATGGTAGCGGAACGATCGCAGCGCCAGATATTTCTCCAGCAGTTCTTGTAGAAAGTGAGGTGTGAAGGACCCGCAACGGCTGTAGCGAGCCCTATAGTAACTTCCGCCTTTTACGGTTGAAGCATGACTGCTATAATGCGTCTAGGAGCGTACTATAGTTGGACAAGTTGAATGGCAGACGCGAGTTCGACAACGCCCCGTCAGGAGTTGGCGTCGATGTCACCGCATGCGACCACTCGCGCGCTAGCTCTCCACTTCGCTTTATGGTTGCCAAGTTCGTGGCGTGCACGTCTAACCTTGGCTGCATGCGAACACAGACGCGCCCGATCGCCGCTGGGTCGTGTGCAACGTCCGTGCGGGTTCTTCTAGCTCTTCTCGTGAGCCGCGATTTCTCGCTATCGCACCGTGTATACAGCATACGAAAACTTACGAGATAGATAGATAGATAGATAGATAGATAGATAGATAGATAGATAGATAGATAGATAGATAGATAGATAGATAGATAGATAGATAGATAGATAGATAGATAGATAGACAGACAGACAGACAGACAGACAGACAGACAGACAGACAGACAGACAGACAGACAGACAGACAGACAGACAGACAGATAGATAGATAGATAGACAGACAGACAGACAGACAGACAGACAGACAGACAGACAGACAGACAGACAGACAGACAGACAGACAGATAGATAGATAGATAGATAGATAGATAGATAGATAGATAGATAGATAGATAGATAGATAGATAGATAGATAGATAGATAGATAGATAGATAGATAGATAGATAGATAGATAGATAGATAGATAGATAGATAGATAGATAGATAGATAGATAGATAGACGTCCATTCACTTCTGATCGACGCAGCAAGAGCGCTGTCTGGGCTCGCAGCGCTCCTCGCGTTCCAACAGCGAGAGAGAAAGAGAGCTGAAGTTTAACAATAAGAATATTAAAGAAGTTCGTCCCGGCGTACGTTCCTCTAGCCAGCTGCGATCAACGATGGAAGAAGGCCTAGGCAGAACGAAAGAGAAGCAACATGTACGACGATAAAGACAGAGCGAGCACCTCACAACATAATGTGTACAACTTGCAAAGTATGGCGCAATCTTGCACCTACACTGCAAAAATAAACGTGAAAATTAAAAACAAGAAAAAAAAGTAACTTTTTTGCGTTTACCACAAAGCATTGTTCTTTTTTGTTTGTTTTTTTCGATGGAAGAAAATTATATTTTGTTTGAAAGAATTCTTTTTTTTTTCTGTTTATGGTCAGACACGCTTTTTCCTTTTATTTTGTTATTCTAACAGAATGTGTCCCCATACGGTAAAGTGAAAACTTTGCAATCAACCTGTGATAAAATGAGATTTGTTCGTCTCTTTGCAATAATCAATTGAAATTTGTGTGCAGTTTCATCAGCCACGCAAGCATAGGCGGATAGACGTCGTAGACGCAAGCCAATTGGTCTTTGTTTTTGAATGAGATACGGCTGCAGTCAGGGACATTGCAGCCACAACATTTGACTCTTGCGTACTACATGAACGCTCCAGTGCAAAATAACGGACAAGCAATAAACAGGTATTTTGGTGAAATCACAGAAAAACAAGCTAACAAAAAGCGAGGGAACAGGGGCCCTATAAGGTAAAGCTATTCCAATATGCTTTTATTCCAATCAAATTTGCGTCAAATTTGCGTAACCGCCTGCGCAAGCATCGGGCGGTGACCCACAGGGTTGTCTGAGCAGACCAATAAAACGCTCTCGTCGTTTGCAGGAGGTCATTTTCGGTTGCTTGAAAAAGGAATAGCATTGCCTACACTGAGTGACTTGCCTTATCTAATTGGCTGACGAGAGGCGAGGATCACGCTCAAGTGGAGAGGGATTCGATGGGGCCGAGCCAGTGCGCTGAAAACCGATAACCTGATGAAGAGGGTGGTGCCGGAATCTAAGATTGGTCCGCTTTCCTTTACTGAGCTTGCGGTGGCGGGTCGAAAATCGTGGCGGCATGCAACGGAAGCTTAAGAATGACGCTGAAACGGATCCTCTGCAAAGAAGAGTTGGCAGAACGAGGTCGTAAATGTGTCGAAAGTGCTTGAAAACGATACATGGCCACGTAGAAAGGTTTATTATATGCAAATAAACCCATGCTCTCCGGCAGGTGCGAGTAGCCAGTGCCTGAGTGATCGCGGCAGCCATCTTTTATTCCTTTCGGAACGGGACAGCCTGCGGCTATTCAGAAGAAAATTCAGTTTTGTTTGATTTATTAATAATGCATCTTTAACGCGTACACGTCACTTTGACGCGATGAGTTTTCGCGGTTTTGTGACGTTGCGTGACAAGCAGGTGAAGTGGGTGCAGCCCGAAACCTTTGATCAATAGCCGAGAGCTAATGGCGAAAAGGCGTCGAATCAGAAATAACAATTTTTCTTTTGTTCGGTCAAATCATGCATAATAAGTGTGTACGTCATATCAGATGGGGAGCTATCGCGGTTTTCGTGACGTCGTGTGACAGACAGGCGAAGTGGGGGTGGTCCAAAAAGTGTTTGACCAATCGCAGAGGGCTGGTTGCAGAATTGGAATAGGAAAGTTTGGAATAGCTTTACGTTATAGCGCCCCAGGAAAGGTTATGTTAAGAAAACTGTGATACCTTTTCTGACAAAATTTTAACACTTTAGCGAATCAGGTAGTCATTGACTGACTAGCCGGCTGTGACAGGACGTTACCGACCGAGTAATTAAATATATAATTTATTTGTTGCAGTATGCTATTCATTCTACCATCGCCTCTTTCATTATCGTGTATTTCTTTTCTTCTCTATCTTTTTTTTTTAATTCTTATGATTCATCACTCCCCTAGCACTCTGAATCCGCTCCTTTGTCCATGATCAATGAACAGAGTTTTGAGAAACATATTGTCAAGTTGTAGTGACGGTGAGGAAAGAAGCACCGTGGAACGGTGAATTAAGAATCTAACTTTTTATTATGGAAGCATGTGCCCAGAAAATCAACCGACCATTCATAGCGGCGAGCTCAGTCGTCTGTCGTCAAAGTCTGACACGACGGATCAAATCAGTCCGATGTTACTGCATGTATCACGGTGCATTCCGGAGTAATTGCTCGTACTCGCGCGCGCACAATCTGATTAAACGAGGCTTTTCCGTATAGAATAGGCGACAACATATATGAACCTTCCAATATGACAAAACAATAGATGCGTCTTAATTAATTTCTGGAACTTTTACGTGTCAGATCCACGACTGGTTATGAGGCATGCCGTAGTCGGGGACTCCGAATAAATTTTGACCATCTGGGGGTTTTACGCGCAAGCGTACATGTCCCGTCTGTGAAATCGGCGATATTAAGTCGGAGGCAGTAGAGCTGGGAGAGGGACAGTGCGAGTGCGAGTGAGTGCCAGTGAGTGTGAGTGGAGGTGAGTGCCAGTGAGTGCGAGTGCAAGTGTGAGTGAGTGCCAGTGAGTGTGGGTGGAGGTGAGCGCGAGTGTGAGTGAGCGCCAGTGAGTGTGGGCGGAGGTGAGTACGAGTGCGAGTGAATGAGTGCCAGTGAGTATGAGCGGTGAGTGCGAGTGCGAGTGAGTGTCAGTGAGTGTGAATGGAGGTGAGTGCGAGTGCGAGTGAGTGTCAGTGAGTGTGAGCGGAGGTGAGTGCGAGTGAGTGCCAGGGAGTGTGAGCGGAGGTGAGTGCGAGTGAGTGCCAGTGAGTGTGGACGGAGGTGAGTGCCAGTGAGTGTGGGCGGAGGTGAGTGCCAGTGAGTGTGAGTGGAGGTGAGTGCGAGCGTGAGTGAGTGCCAGTGAGTGTGGACGGAGGTGAGTGCGAGTGAGTGCCAGAGTGTGAGCGGAGGTGAGTGCGAGTGCCAGTGAGGGTGAGTTGAGGTGAGTGGGAGTGCGAGTGAGTGCCAGTGAGTATGAGCGGTGAGTGCGAGTGCGAGTGAGTGTCAGTGAGTGTGAATGGAGGTGAGTGCGAGTGCGAGTGAGTGTCAGTGAGTGTGAGCGGAGGTGAGTGCGAGTGAGTGCCAGGGAGTGTGAGCGGAGGTGAGTGCGAGTGAGTGCCAGTGAGTGTGGACGGAGGTGAGTGCCAGTGAGTGTGGGCGGAGGTGAGTGCCAGTGAGTGTGAGTGGAGGTGAGTGCGAGCGAGAGTGAGTGCCAGTGAGTGTGGACGGAGGTGAGTGCGAGTGAGTGCCAGAGTGTGAGCGGAGGTGAGTGCGAGTGCCAGTGAGGGTGAGTTGAGGTGAGTGGGATTGCGAGTGAGTGCCAGTGAGTGTGAGCGGAGGTGAGTGCGAGTGCGAGTGAGTGTCAGTGAGTGTGAGTGGAGGTGAGTGCGAGTGCGAGTGAGTGTCAGTGAGTGTGAGTGGAGGTGAGTGCGGGTGTGAGTGAGTACCAGTGAGTATGGTCGGAGGTGAGTGCGAGTGCGAGTGAGTGTAGGTGAGTGTGAGCGTGAGTGGGCGCTTGTGAGTGTGAGTGGAGGTGAGCGTGAACGTAAGTGAGTGTGGGCCCTGGAAAAATTATGGTGTGTGAGTGTGAGTGAGTATTCTGCCACACTGCCGACCTATGCAGGTGAAGAGGGCGCCTGGAGGGGGAGAGGAGGTACACGCGCCAGGAAATGTACGCGTACACGGAAGCGGGGCACGCGGCGCAGTTACTAATCAACCTCGACGGGTATCGACGCTTGTGAAAAAGCCTTTCAAAATTTACTGGCACGAAAATTCTTAAAGGCCACCTTGGAAAATCTAATAACGCAGATCTGCACAGTAAAGAACACTTTGGCCGTGATGCAGGAAGCATGCGTTGCAAGCCCGAATATTTACTTGACGGTCTCATCGACAAGTCGCAATTTGCATGCATGACGTTACACCAAAACGTATGCGAAAGGGACAATAACAACTTTCACAAGATAGTTAGTTACATACTGCTATTCTTGCCAGCTCAAGCGTCAGCTGATTGTTTTTTTCCTTACTTAAGGAAAACAAAATAGAAAAAGGAAATTAATCTTAAACAGGACGGAAGCACAGAAAAGTCATTTGACGACAGGGCACCGAAAAAGGCGCCAGAACACTGGTCGCGCTTTTCTTTTCAGTGCGAAGAGCAAAAGCAAAGGCGTCGCTTTAAAAGAAAAATGAAAGACGACACAAAGGAACAGAGCAGCAAAATACATTTCGTCGCTTCGAACGGGGAGCAAAGTCGAGGGAACAACGCCCCGATCACGGACGGTGCTCCAGCGAGGCTCCGTGGGGGCACGGTATAATCCAATTGGATCACACGCTCTCACTATCATTACGCAGCGTCGCCTCTGGAAGCAAGACGGCTTGCTTTCAAGGCAGCCTGCCCCGACTGACGAAAACGAGGAGCCTTTCATGCTTTTAATCCGCAAGCAGGGCGGGCGGCCCGTTTGAGGCTGCCTGAATTATTGAAGGTTTTAGGCGAGGCTCCACATGGCTTCCAACAGCGACGTCGTCAGATGCGCAAAAGAAAAATAACGCGAGTGATAAAAAAAAACGAAGGTGCGCGTACTTTTCAAAAGCAGTCGTTGCCTTCTTGAATTATTCATGAGGCTTTGTTGAGTTTTGCCGCGTTTAACTTGGTCGCTGCAGTGCTTACGGCGCCGCGTTCGTTGTGCCGCAAAGTCTGGTCGATCATCGCGAGCAGATCCTAGCGAGCTGCATGGCAGAGAATCTCCTGCACGCGTTGAATTTCACTGTAATACATCTCAAGGACGTGCTCCTGATTAAAAAAAAAAAAAAAATACGTCGAACGAAGCACACCCGTACATGCACGAGAGAACGGCTTTGGCTTCAGTTACTGTTATTGTGTGCGTAAGGCCGAGTTCAATTATTTGGCCGTTCGTCAGCTGCTTCTGACGAATGCAAATCGCTTTGGACGAGAAGGAACAGAAAAAGAAAGCATAGCGTGGTCCAGCCAGTACAGTGCAGATTCGTGGCTCTATATATGGAGTAGTTTTTCGTAATCCGCAACGTAGCTTTCCTGCAGTGTATCAGGTCCAAAACATTGCGGTTCAGCATATTGTCAAGCTGACGTAAACACGCAATTGATTCTCTATACTACGATTTTGATTTCTATGTGGAGTGCACGGAATTACTTTGAAAGAAGTAATTGACTTTGGGACCCTCGTCTGCATACTGTTTGTTATTTACTCATTGTTTTTTGAATGAAGAATAAACTGAAACTGAACTGATACTGAAGCATCGTTCTTCGAACAATCAATTGTCACATTGACAACGGGTACTGCCACAATATAATTTCTGCCAATTCAACTTTGTGAGAAGACCAACTTAACAGTTCCTAAAAAAAAAAAAAGTCTGTTGCGACCTTTGGTCCAAACTGCCCTTGGTTACAAATATTCCTTTCCACACGACTCCCACCGATGAATGCTGAGCTCATAGCACTTGCGGAATATGCTGTAAATCCTTGGGCAGCAAGATCGAACACACTATTGTGGACTTCAAGGCTGTAACATCTCTAAAACAGTTCGGGGATAATTTACTGGTACGCCTGTAGTTGACGTTTGAAGGAAGTGTGCGCGTATATGCTTGAGCCACTTGCTGCGATATCCTGCAAGCGAATCCGCCTTTCGACAGCTATACCACAGTACTAGGCTTAAAGTTTGAAAACACTCCAGATATCGTCGAATTCATCCAATGTTCCCACTTCAAAAAAGAAAGAAAGACTACATTCGGCCGTGGTTTGTGTTTTATCGAACTTCACAGCGGCCGCGCAGTATAAAGAACTAAGCATTTGCCTGTCAAGACTCTCAGTCGGTTTCTTTTAGATGCGATCATAGCGGCGAGGATGAAGGGAGGAAAAAAAAGAAAGAAAGGACAATATCTGCGCGTAAACGAAAAAAAAAAGAACGGCTCCATCAGAAATGCAAGAGCGCAGCTGTTTCCATCTCCGAGAACGCGCATAACGTCACTCCCCACGGCCAGAACGGGTTGCCGGGCCAAGTGAATTCACTCCCCCGCGTCAGGGCACGGCCCGACGCGTCGCCCGTGCGGAACATTCGAGTCAGCCCGCGGACCCAATGGTTCGGGTCGAAATGAAATGGCGGTTGCCAGGAATGCGACACTTTGCGCGGTGGCCGGCCTCTCAGCTTATTGCTTTTCATCCTTTTTCTTTTCTTTTTTTGTTTCTTTAGCTCCTCTTCCTCTGTTTTGTTGTATAATGTCCTTTCACGCAAAAAATAGGCAGTGAAATACGTCGGATGTGCGTGCGAGCGCGCGCGCATTCGCGTATGTATATATATATATATATATATATATATATATGTGTGTGTGTGTGTGTGTGTGTGTGTGTGTGTGTGTGTGTGTGTGTGTGTGTGTTTGTGTGTGTGTGTGTGTGTTTCATTGCCAGTGCTTGCATGGTCTCGTGAGGGAAAGTGCATGTGAACCTCCTCTGCAACATTCAAATTCCTCCGCTCCTTTCCAGGGCTGCAAACAGCTGCCGCTAGATCGATGTGGGCGCAGCTCGTGTCTTTTTCTTTATTTGAGTCCAAAAAAAAGCAAGAAAACAAAACACAAAGCATAGAATAAAGCATAAAGCATAGAAGAAGGACAAGCGAAGATCGAGGACGACTTTTGTTGTTCCTCGAAAAGAATGTCGAGAGATGTTCGACAGAAAAAGGACAACATTGAAAGAACAGAGGCACGATATGCTAGGCATAAAGGTTGGTGAACGGCAGACCCGAGTAACATATAGGAGGTATGCTCGACGTCATTGGGGCCGCCATATTGTAGAACAGCCAGCACGATGAAAAGCTGCGCTTTATCTTGATCCACTTATCTCCAACAGCACTGTAAAACGGCGTACGGTGACATCACGGGAATACCGCCTGTACTAACGAAGGTTACACCCTAACTTACAGTTAATTAAATAATTAAAGAAGCAGTGTAAACTAGCAATGTGAGTACACAGATGAAGCACAATGGCGATATTCATAGACAACAAAGAGTAAATTTTTTTTGTTTAGGAACGCCATGACGAAATGCGAATTACCAATACCCAGTACAAAGAAAAATTCAATACGGCTTCAAGCGTGAACGCAGCGAACGGACATACACTATGTCTAACATCAGGCGCAATTTCCGAGGTCTTTACAGACAAGAAGGCTACGTGGAGGACTATAGGGACAGAACATAGTAAGTAAAATCGAACCGACTGTGCGCAGCGGCCCATAAAGTTATTATTTTAGAGTGGCAAATCCGGTGCAGCCATTCCTGGATTCAGCCGCCTCTCTATAATCCGTCTGTAGCTACCACTATAACCCTCAACAACGCCCCCGTTAAACGACTACATATATATATATATATATATATATATATATATATATATATATATATATATATATATATATATATAGTCGTTTAACGGGGGCGTTGTTTAGGGTTATAGTGGTAGCTACAGACGGATTATAGAGAGGATTATAGGATTATATATATATATATATATATATATATATATATATATATATATATATATATATATATATATATATATATATATAATTTAGTTAGAGACTGCTCTTTCTCCTAGCAATCGCACGACTTCTTTCCTCGAGCAAGGAGCACCACTTCACTATGGATCACCTGCACGAAGCTATTGGTCTACATATGGACGAAGAAGTATGCCAACCGCTCGTTAACGTGAGCGGCCTCTTGGATCGGCTGTTAAATATGGATGTTAAATATGTGTTCTGCGCCAGCGTATCCTATATAGTCACGTGCCTATTTTTGCAGCGGTGTCATTGTCTATAAAGCAACTCCTAGACCTGCCGATAGAGAGCCGGCAAAAATGTAAAATTATTGAAAGATTTTTCTGATATCGCGAGGTTGGCACAATTAAGCGCACATTGTAAAAAAAAAACATATTGTAAAGAAAGAAAGAAACGGACAAAGTATGGCAATTTTATCAACATACTTCTTCAGCTTTCTTCTATTTTGTGTATGCTACTTATTATGTAGTTTCACCAACGTTTTCTGTTCATGGGTTCTCCGTCATTTTAGAAAAAGAAATGTTGTATAGCTGACAATTACTTGTGGGAGTAATTTTTACCTTCTCATGACCACAGATTTCAGAAAGTGCGAAAGAGTGGAATGCTGGAATGCGGTTGCCGTAACAGTACAGATACAGATAAGTACAGTGCAGGTACAGATAAGCACTCTACGTAGAACATACGAGATGTGACACGACACCCGGCACCACGCGACCAGATCAAGGCATCCGTTATACGAGTATTTATACCCATGCTCCGAGTGGCATGACTTGCCCGGAGAGAAGCTGCTTTCCTTTCTTTTTTTTCTAACAGGAATTAAAACAATTGGCTCGCGCACACTAGATATCTGGCCATACTTACGTGGATGGTGAAGCTGCACACACGCACAAATAACATTGTTGTTGTTGTTGTTGTTGTTTTGTTGTCGTTGTCGTCGTCGTCGTCGCGAAACGTTTATTTAAAGAACAATAAAAAATTGCCACCCCCTAGAAGTGAATCTATCACGGCAGGGTAAGAGGCAAAGGAGGATATCGGTTCTAAAGTACTGTTAGCCACATTGGAGTCCCTTAAAAAAAAGTCTCAGAACTCGGACGCCTGGCGCCTTCCCACTGGTCCCCACGAGAGACGTCACACAAATGTTAATTGTGTATAGTAAAAGCGCAAAGAAATCACATTTCGCTCATAGTATTGAACACAAATTCTTCACTTTAGCGTAAGGGAACTAATTCTGCTGAAATAAAGAAAAACTGCCTCCCAGAATAAACAAACAAAGCGTTTTTAAATCAGAGGATCTCTGTTTTCTCCATTAAAAGAAATTTTCAGAAGTAAATTTAGAAATCTTCCGCATGCTTTCATCATCATCATCACCATCATTGTTATTATTATTATTATTATTATTATTAATATTATTATTATTATTATTATTATTATTATTATTATTATTATTATTATTATTATTATTATTATTATACAGTGTGGTGAACGCTTTTTTTTGATGACTTTGTGCCATTATTTGAAGAGCTGACATTTCATACGAAATTGGGATGCATTCACGTCGACCAGTGTCTGCGTTGTTTGTTCATCGTCAGCCCGTTATGTTGTTGCCTTGTCTTCACCTTGCTCGAAACATATCTCTTCTCAATGCGTAGCAATGACAACAGCTCCATCTTAAAACGCGGTTCACTCCTCTTTTACGCACATTCGCGGCACGTTCCGTTTCGCCGCCTCCTCGCACTGCTGGCCGAAATTCCCTCGCTGCTGCCGAATTCTAAATTTCCACACGTATCTGCCGAAGAATGTAGTTCACGTTCCTTTTCGTTTCTGGGCTTCGTCATCTCGCATCAGTTGTTCCTCACCAGTTCCTTTGTATAGGTGCAGGGAGAAAAAAAAAGGACGAGAATCCGTTTGTGAAGGTCCATTCTTTCCAGTTTCTGCCCACACTCCTTTCCGACCGGATTTTTTTTACTTCGACCACCACTCCCTGCCCCACGGGAGTTGTGAAACTTACGTTCCACCCCTGGTCCTCTTTACTGGCCGATCGGGGCAGTTACGACTATTGCTATCGATACGTACGACTTCGCGCCGCGCTTGGCATTAAAACCTACCGCCGCCATCTTCTTCTGTACAGTAAAATCGCTAGTTCCGTGCAGCAAGTGGAAGGCAACAACAGCACTGACCCGTCCAAAAACTTGTCGACCTTGCCGGTATCCTTGAAAAAAAAAGTACTGTGCGATCAGTGAATTCCTACCAGTACAAACTTATACAGTGTTTAAACTTTAGCACTAGAACGGAAGCTTGAGAAGGAATTAAGTTTTGTCTTGCAATACAAGCAATGGAATGAAAAAAAAAAAGAAACGTTTGACGATTAAAAAAATAAATTATGGGGTTTTACGAGACTAAATCACGATCTGACTGTGAGGCACGCCGTAGTGGTGGCCTCCGGAAATTTGGACCACCTGGGATTCTTTAACGTACACCTATATCTAAGTACACGGGTGTCCTCGCATTTCGCCCCCGTCGAAATGCGGCCGCCGTGGCCGGGATTCGATCCCGCGACCTCGTGCTTAGCAGCCCAACACCACAGCCACTAAGCAAACCATGGCGGGTCAGGCGTAACGATAGGAAACACCGATATAGATCAGACAGCAAACCGGTACGGCTGATATTCAAGTTGAGATTAAGAGGGAGGAGTGGACTTGGGCAGGGCATGTAATGCAAAGTACATATAACGGGCGGTAAATTACAGGAACATAAAGGTCGTCAGGGAAAAGGAGAGGCAGTCGAGTACGGGCAGAGAATAGGGTGCTTTGATGAGATCAGGAAATTTGTAGACACAGTATAAAACAATTTAACACCACCCCATGCTCAGGTAATGGGATATCGCTGGGAAAGGCCTTCTCCCTGCAGTTACTTTTGACGATAATGATGGCGATGACGATCGATGCATTACACCATACTTCGCACAAGAGCTGACTCGCTCTGCTCTTACGCACGGAACTACAGCATCGGACTGCGCGGCATTACAGCAAACGATGGAGCTGTCTGGTGTAATATCCCGGCGTTTTCGAAACGGCGGAATTCTGAAGAATTACGGCTTCGCTGAAGCCATTGTGCGGATGCAGGAGACAGAACAGGATCGACATAAAACAGGCATTCCGTGGTACTACGCCAAAGAGTTGGAAAGAAAGATAGAGAGAGAAATAAAGAACAGAAAGAACCGAGACAATGAAAGCCGCAAAGCAAGCCTGTAACGTTGCGTAAGAAGAATTGAGAAATGCCCAACAGGCCTCGGATGGTGTCATGGGCAAGGCGTTCAGGCGGGTTGGCTATTGAACGGACATTTCTCAAACAGTCATACAAAGGCACTCCCTTTCAGAGAAGACTGTGTACGGAGACCGTTCTGGCAGGGCGGAGCTGACAATGCTACTAATATCTCGCGGAGAGAGCGATCTCTTTGTCCGATGCTGGAATTACACGGGGTGCAGGGTTTGGGGCCCCAGCCAAACCACTGACGATATTACGGTTAAACTGCAGTCACAATATAAAGCAGAGCACACTAAGTGAGCGACATCGTAATCACAAAACAGTTAGAAGGCAATTCAACTTCTAGTTGAAGTCGATAAAACCCATTGTCTTCCTGGGTGAGTTGGGGGTGAGAATGTGGTTGTATCTATAAACCGTATGATTCCGTGTGAGAGCCGCGCTGGGGCGCCATATTAAAGACGTCAACAATCGATTGAATCTCTTCTAAATTTTTATCAGTTATCATCATCATAGCTATCATCATCATCATCATCGTCGTTCCCCTTATTATTATAACCATCATCGTAATAACCATCATAATCATCAATTTTGCCACATTTTCAGACTTCCCTAGGCTGCATGAACAGACATGCCCAATAAAGAAAAGCGGTGGTAACTCGCCTACGAAGCCATTGTCTTCAATAACACCTGTAGAGAGAGACATTTATTATGGTAGAAAAGCTGAGAGGTCGGCCTGAATCCAAGTTCTGACGTGCTATTCCGCATTGGGGAAGGGAGACGGGAGTAAAGAGAGAGGGGGAGGTTGGTGTTGATGATGAAGGTCAAGATGGCGGTGAGCGAACATGAACAGCAAAGACTCTTCTAAGTCTCACATCTAGACGGCTCTCGTGCAGGAATTTGATTAAAGCTTTGACAACATCCCGCCGACAAGAATATGGCCAAGGTCCCAATAGGACCTCTTCAGACAAAGGTTGACTAGTATGCTTGAGCAAACGTTGTACCAATGATTGTCTTTGCACAGCGTATCGCGGGAAAGTGTGCAAAACGTGTTCAATTTTCTCGGGGGTACCTCGCAGCCCGGACTGTCTGCACGACCACTGAGGTCCAAGCAACGCCGAGTGAATGCCACACCTAGTCGTAACTTGTGATGCAAGGTTGCATAACTTCTTTTCATCTTGGGCGGTGATTTCATTCGCACGTTTAGGTCAAGTCTGTGAGGGCGTCGATAACGGTGAGTCGGTAGCGCCCAGTATGTTCAAGTGTTGTCGCACAATATTGTACACACTAGAGCATTAGTGTCCGGTCGAGAAAACGGGATGGACACTTGCGTGGAATTATTGTGGGCCATCTTTGCCTCTTCGTCAGCCAGCTCATTTGCATATAAGCCACAGCGAGCTGGAATCTATCGAAACGCTATACGATGGCCAGTTCTCAGGGCGAAATGGTGTAATTCCACCACAACTTGAGCAAGAAGGATAAAAGGCCCTCGTTTAAGGGCAGAATGAATAACTTGCGGCGCTGATTTCTTGTCACAATATATAGTCCATACTTAAGGCGGTTGATTCAATATAAAATGGACTGCTTCACGGATAGCTACAACCTCAGCGGCCGTTTGGCTATAGTTTGGTGGTCCAGGCGGAAGCGCTTATAGATTTTCAGATTCGGTATTACGAATGCCGCTGTTGATGTAGTTCGAGACACTGATCCGTCATCATGTATATGCATATAAGCTTCTCATTCTGTAGAAATAAGAGATAGGGGCAAATCGCGTAAGACCACATGAGGGCATACGTGACCTTTTAATAACTCCCGGTATAGAGGGGTGCACCACAGGCTTTGATGAAGCCCGTGCTGGTACGCTCGTTACTTTAGCCGGTGTAAAAGGTGATGGAATGGCGCTCTCATGGCGCAAGAAAGATTGAGAAAAAGAGCTCACTGGACGTGAATTGTGAATCGCTGAAAGCGGGTGACGCTCGCAGAGGTTCAACAGTCGAAGATACACGCTTAGAGGTTTGCAATAGCAGTAAATGTCTATTGCGCGGGCGCGTGCTTCAGCAGTCCTACCTTTGGTTGTGGTGCAGCGTGGCAGACCTAGATATAGTCGCAATGGTTGAGCTTGTAAGCTCTCCAATATACCTAGGCAGAAAGGGCGAATGTTTGTCGTGATTGGTAAGCTGTGTCGTGCTTAGCCTACGAGAAGTGCCTCATACAGTTGGAGCAATGATCGCTCTCGACCCCACTTCATTCATGCAACGTACTTAAGCATGTGTACGAAGCTGTGCAGCTTATACTTGAGCACTGCCCCGTGCTTAGACTAGGACAAGTTTCGGTCAGTGATGACACCTAAGAATATGTAATGCATTACATATAGCACAGGTGTGCCGTCTATTCTAATCTAAAATCGGTGCGTCGCTTTGGGACTAATGCAAGCGCTGCACACTTCGCAGTGGCCAATTGCAGACTTCGGAGGCGCAAGAAATTTGAAGTTGCAGACGCTGCGCGTTGCAGCCTTGCAAGAAATTGTGGCCATTAAACATCTGATGTCGATATGCAGATCTCGTCAGTGTATAGGCTCATTCTGTCAGTTTCTGGTACCATATCAGCAAGTCCTATGAGGGTTATATTGAAAAGCGTGGGACTGAGTATGCCTCTTTGAAGAATGCCGCAGCCGACTTGATGGCGACTGGTGTCCCCGTCTGTCGTCGTCATAAAGATGGCACGGCCTGTAAGGTAGTCCGTGATCCATTGAAACATTCTGCCTCCAATTCCTAGCTCCTGAAGTGCATAGAGAATTGCGTCATGTAAGAACTTGTCATATGCGCCTTTGACGTCCGAAAAGGGTGTACCTGACAAGCGCCGACGCTTCTTTTCCTGCACGGTGGTGGAAACCATGTCAATCCCGATTTCAATGGAAGATCTTCCTTTGCTAAGATTTGTTATCATGTCTGGGTAGAGGTCACATTTCTCAAGAAGCCATTCCAATCTCGTCAACACCGTTTTTCCACGATCTTGCCCACACAGCTTGCTTGGGCAATCGCTCCGTAAGATGATATTACATGGGATGACTTGCCAGGCTTTAGAAGTGCCACGATGCGACTGGTTTTCCACTTGTATGGCGTGGTACCTGAGTGCCACGATGCATTAAATAGAGAGAGAGAAAGACCTTACGCGCTTCTTCGAGAAAATGGAGCGCGGTGTATATAATGCCGCCTAGTCCGGCTCCAGATGAACGTCTAGCAGCAGCAAGTGAGGCGTTTAGTTGTTGCATCAAGAATATTACATCGAGGTGGTCACCCACGGCTGGTGGTGCTCGTCGTTCAAGAGATGTCAGAGGGCCAGAAATTAAGGCCAAAACCATTTTGGTGTAGTTCTCTGCAACCTGCACCTCGCTTCTACGTTGCACAATTGCCATAGCTCGGAATGGGCACTTTTCTTTTGGGGAAACCGTAAGCTGCACATTACCTGCCACGTTTTGCAAAGTGGCTTGCGATGATCTAGGGAAGTAAAAAAATATCTCTCCAGCACGAAGTACTCAGTTTCTAAAGGTGTCGACGGACGAGCCGTTGAGTTCGACGACGGGTAGAAACGTCCGATGCAGATTTCGCCCTTCTATATTTCCTCTCTGCGCGGCGATGTATACAGCACGTAATTTTTTTCGTATTCAGCGTCAGTGGAGGTTCTATAGGTGCCGATGCGCTTAAGTACTTTGTCGAGTTCTGGAGTACAGGCCCAATGGCATGCTCTGAATCAGGTGACGTAGGCTTGTCCGAGCAAGCGCCGTATACCAACGTCTGATAAGCTCACCAGTCATTATTTCGAACCCGCGGTGGGGAGGCTTGAAGGAACCCTTTTAGCGGTACGTAGGTTGGCATGTGGTCACTACCGTTTGTCTCCAAGTCAATACGCACCAGGATGTTGAGGACAGAAGGCTTCTGGACACAAACGCAAGCTCCAAGCAACTACTGTATGACGGGCGTCGGAGAAATTAGGGGATCTGTCATTAATGATAGGTAAAATTTTTGTTGAGTATGAAGTTGGCCAGGTCCTCACCCCGCCTATTCATTGCAACGCTACCCCATAATGGATGGTGGGCGTTAAGGTCTGCAATGGTTATGTGTGGTCCAGGGCACATTTTGACAAGATAATTTAAGTATAGGTGGTCAAAGCTCGTTCTCGGTGGTATGCATGCCTCCAATGATCGAAAATGCGCGCTGTTTATGCTTCGCGGTCACACAGATGTATTCATTTGAAGTATGTTCAGTCACCCCCGTGCCTGGCGTACGCCACGTCGCGACGTATGCACAACATAACTTTTCTCTTGCATAGCTCATTCCGTGACCACAATTGTAAGTATCCTGGTAGTCGAAAAGGAAATGCCATGTTGGACTCGCAGATAACCACAACCGGAAATTGATAGTGCAATATTGGTCGGGCGAAAACCTGAAAGACGACCCCGTAGATTGCAGGCGTCTCACTGCATATTAACAGATCGACGCATGCGCTCTTCAAAAGAACCTGTTTCTACCGGTAGCGCCATGGTGACCTAATAGTGTAGAGCCGCTACAAGCGGCTCCAATGTATCTATAATTTGTAAAGCAGCCAACGCTGATTGTGTGCGTGGACTAGAAAGCATATCATGCATCGTATTCGTCAGATGTAGAAGCATGCTCTGTGCCTTAATTAGCTCCATCAAGGTGGTTGTCAGCAGGTTGTCACCGTAGCATCTTCATGCGTATGACCCTTTGTGGGAACCTGTCGGCAGCATGGAAGGCCAGGCAACTTCAGAATCATGTCGTAGGGCGCCAGTTCACGGGAACGCTCCAGATGACCTTGAAAAGCCGGCAGTGGTCGCCTGCTCATTCGATGCGCTTGCTGGTTGTGGCAACGATGGTGTAGGCAAGGTGTGAACTGACGGTGGAGCCTCCGGTTCCTGTGGTCCGGGTGCACAGCTGGTCACGCGGGTGCTTATGCCGTGAGCGATGTCGCCGTCGGCGCATAGATTTAGCTGCCTCTCTGCGGGAACAATTATCTCTCGCCATCTTCCGTGTTTCATTTACGACTTTTGCACACGGCTTCGATGTCGCATCATGTGATCCAGAGCAATTTGGACACTTAGGCGCCTCCACTTGACGGCCATCCAGTTGGTGACTTCCGTCACAAAGCTGACAAGTCTTACAGACTTGTCACAGACTTGTTCTTACAGACTGCACTCACGCGTCCTATTTGTTGGCATCTGTCACACTGCAGCAGCCTTGGAAGAAATGACCGTGCCGGATGCCTTACGTAACTCACTTCACAAATGCAGGTAATTGTAGCTGAATCAAAGACTAGTTTGACACAACGTGACTGCCGGAAGCGATGTACGTTCAGTATGCGAACCATTGATGTCCCAAGCCTGGAGAGGTCCTCGTCCGTGATTTTTTGAGTCCACGTCAGAAAGCACGCCTGTCGAAGAATCCTTCCCATACACCTTGAAGTAACGCACCTGAATACTACGAAGTGACTGAATGTCCTCCTAAGTCTCGAGTATTGTTGAAGTTTTGGCATCAGCCTTGCGGGCGCTGATGCAGATTTCAACTTCATCTGGCCTGGTGCTATGCGGTCAAAGTATTCTGTAAATTATTGTCTGTTAAGGCAATCTAGGATTGTCATTTGCTGATGCAGCCACGTACCCGATACACCAGTCATTACTAAAGCCGTGTACAAGATTGTCACCTGTAAGAATAGTAGCATCGGCTTCGTTGACCTCTGCGGCGATGGATGGTAAAGGGGAGATTCCAAAATGGTCCGTCTCAAAAGTGGTAATAGCGGAACGCGGTCCGCCCGAGCTGCGATGCGCTGGAAACGATGGGTTCGTTCTATACCTGATTTCATTTACAGCCGTCAAAGGCGCGGATGTAAAAACATCTCATTCTTAAAACGCCCATCACTACCGGCTTAACAAGGCACTGATGAAGGACATCGGGCACTGAAAGCGAGGAAAGAACGCGTCTGTTTTGAACACCGCTTATACCGCAAGGAGCTCGTCTGCATCATACACCATGCCATACTTTCGTAATATATCACAGAATTCAAGCAGAGCTGGGTCACGTCCGTTCTTGAGAAGGTGACTACACGGTAACTTCGGTCCGATAACTCCCTTTCAAGCCCTTGTCCGTTTGTGCGCTGCAGGCTTCAAATCATGAATGCCTAGCTAGCCGAATTCTCTTTACGTCATCGGGCAAAGCTGAGTGCGGATGGCTTCATTTCTGTAACGGAATAATTAAGATGCCTGCATCGAGAGAGGCACGGAGTTACTCTGTGTCGGCCGCTTAGGATCGCTCCCCCAACCTCCCGTTCTCTTTCGCTTTCTGAGCAAGCACCATTCAACGCACACAACCTACACTACCTACCTCCCATCCAAATTTTTTTTAAATATTAAGAGCAATATTGTGCGTTTGCTTCGCGCAAATACGCCACTTTTTTTTATAACTAACTCTCTACGCGAAAATTATAACTAAACCTACCGTGTGTACAACCACACCCGGACACGTGATACGGCATTGTTCGTTTTCTTCGAACTGTCAGCGAGCACTCCCGCAAGATAGCCCAGTGCCCTGCGATTATTCTTTTGTGTGTTTTCACAGAATAAGCAACCGTGAAACGACGGTACCTGAAGGGCGTATAGTACTTAAGACAATGTAAAAAATTCATCTCAGTCCTGTCTTTGAGGTTCCTGTTGTAAAGATAGTTATCTTAAGTTTTCTCGAGGTAAACTAGTTGATTGAGCGTTTCAAGCTCAACATGCAGTATAACCTTGTTTGCTGCCGGAGAGTGCTGCTTGCAAATCGAATTTTCGTGGGCAAGGCGAACGCGATCGCGAGCTTTCTTTCTTTTTCCTCTTTTCTCGGGCGAATCACTACTCTGGAAGCACGCTATACCAACAGTCTCGACCCACACTTTAGGTAAACCAGCGCTAAATGATAGTTCTGTACAATTTTGCAAATGAGAGTGGGCTTTTTAAAATTTGCTACGCACTTCTTTGCATCGGTGGAGATGCAAACTTTTGCAACAAGATTTTGCTGCGGACATGTCCCGCAGCGACAGACACCATTAAACGCAGCACCAACCCTACATTTACAATCACCGCGCCCGAGCAGTGGGAGGCTGTGCTGCTCAGCGCATGCCCGGAGAACCAACTCTGGGCAGGCCGACTGCCCAGAATTGGTTCTCTGGGCAGGCCTCTGGGCAGGCCGACGACGGCGCCACACTCAAGGTCTGGCCGTCAACTGAGGAAGGGGACCTCCGATGGAGCTAGTCTCCCGAGCACGCCCCCCTTTACCCAAGCATGGGCAGTTAGTAAACTTTTCTCTCTCTCTCTCTGAAAGTATATTGCGTGATCTCGGATTATTTACTGAAATACATTTTTGAGGTTACAGCACTGCCAATAAGAACACTGCCTTTGCAATTACGAATTATAATCTGTCTTTATAATTACAAAGATGATTAAAAAATTGCATTTGCGAAATACAAAAAAAGTATCAGTCGCACCCTGTACAGCGGCACGTTGAACAGGAAAAAAAAGATATTAAAAACAAAAGACATGGGGTGACGCCACCTTGAAGTTCTGGCACCAGCTTCGGTGACGTAGTTGATTTTGACGGCATTGGCTATGGACTGGCTAACTGTATGGCAAAAAAGAAAAATGATTACGTTGCACTTCAAAGTAAGCAAAGAATCAACTTACAAGTGTTGGAAACTCCCTCCTCATAAGAAAGGCCCAAGTACACAAAAACATTTTGAAATCGTTAACGCCGCACTAAAGTAATGACGGAACAGAAAGCTTCCTGAAAAAGAAAAACAGCAGAGTTTGTCAAAAGTTGGGCTAGCCGCGTCACTACTTTATTCTTTTATCTAGACCCAAGCAGAAAAAAGAGATTAGAATAGATACCGTGCAGCGCCGGTCATTAGAATTCACGTCAGAAAATTCACTGACGATTACGATACTCCCTAATGCGAAATTTAAGCGCAGCTCTGTAGATATCTTCATTTCGTTTGTCAATACCTTGTCTTATGTTTATTTAAACACACGGTTTGCATTAGGAAGATTGAGCTCTGAGTAGCGTAGCTGGCGCGGACAATATGTTTTGTCCGGCAGATTGCAAACGGAGCTAATCGGGAGATCGCGAAAGGCAATGCGTGGGGGAAGGCGTGGGCAGCCGCCGCAGACGGACCTCCGCTCATGCAGCGCTTTGTTTCCACACAGACCTCGTGCGCTAGTCTGGCGCCATATCGTCGTCATCGCCGCCGCACAGCCCGTGTCGCGCAGCACTGCGCTTTTCTTTTCACGCTTTCGTTCCACCAACGACGACAGCGGCCCTTCGTCGCGGGTAAGTCGTGGGACCAATGTCCGCGGCGACAACACGCAAGGGAGCGTCACATCGAGCCCTGCTCGTAGCCACTCGCCATTGTTATTTGCAGGAGTGATACCTGTCACACATGCTGGTACAGCGGATGGGTGCAGCCCTCCCCCCCCCCCCCCCTCCTCAGAAGCGCAGATGAGGTCGCCCACGTGGCCGCTGGCAACACCACGCGAACGCAGCCCGTTTCCGTTCCGTTGCTCTCCCCCGCTTTCCGCCTCAAGCTTTCACTGTAGCGTCCTCCTCCGCTTTCCTCCTTGCGTTCGCTTCGCTCTAGCGGGAGCGAGAGGTTACTTTCTTCGCTCCTCGGTGATCTCCGCGTTCACTCTCATCATTTGCTCTGCTCGTTCGCTCGGTTACGACGCCGACGCCGAGGCACGTCGACGCTCGACGCAGCAACGGGCGCTTGAGAGCTGCGCTCTAAACGTAGTTGAAATACTGTTAATTCGTTCAGAAGCGTGCTCCGTAGCTCAGCACGGTGCCCCATAAAATGTAAGCCTTGGCTTTGTTAATGTGTTCGATGTCGATTTATACTGATTTTACTAAATCCAATGCACCTAACATTTTAAAGGGTTAAGTCTTGATTCTTATGATGAAAAGAATGAGAAGGCGCACTAACGATGCCTCCGTAGTCCATAAGACATTTTTTTTTAACCCAGTACGTTGTCCGCTCCTTGTCGTGTGCTTCTCTTGTGCCTGTATTGTCTGTCGACTAGACAAGCCGGTGCTCACAGCTCGCCCAAGCCAGTACAATGTCATACGGATTTGAATGCCAGGAATGCTCATCTCTCTTTATTTCATCGATCCTTAGTGCACCTAAAGTGTATTCGGGTGAATGGGCAAGCATGTTGAGGGCGTCATTCATTGTTTAAGACATCGGTTTAGCTTAGACTAGCATTTTCTGTTGACAATGGGGCCAACTCAGTGCATCAAGGGCAAGCGACCTGGTGATATTAAACATGTGCTGTATCACTGTCGACGCCGTACCACCGCGTGGTTAGCAACAAATAACTCATTCGATAAAAGGACAAATACAGTCTATATTCCTTTCCTAGGGCACAGGTGCTGATGCGTGGACACCATCCGAGCCACGAAGGCCCTGCTGTTATACCAGCCAATCAAAGAAAATGCCAAAGAAAACTACCGCTTAAAAATGCGCCATATGCTGCCTCATTTTACCCCAGATTACTAGATTACCTACAGTACATAGAAGATAAAAAAATGCACCAACGATTACGATACTCCGTAATGTGAAATTTGAGCGCAGATCTATACATGTTTTCATTTCGCGATATACTGAGGCATCACACCAATGCCCGCACCGAATGGAAGAACCACGACACGCGGCGCTCTACAGGGTGCTTTTTTTCTTGTTTCGTTTTCTTGTTGTTGTTTTTTTTAGCTGCACATAAATTATGCACCAAACCAAGTTATGGCCGCCTCATCGAGTAATTTACATCAAGGGTTAGAATTTTGTGTTCTGCCATAGGCAATCTTCAAAAAATTTGCTTGCAGCTAAAAAAATACCCTTTTATAGACCGGCCACACAGTTGCCGCTTCAGTGCAACGGCAGCACTTGCAACCATAATCTTTACCGGGAAACGCTTGCAGCGAACGCTGTGCGCGAAAGCGAGCTTTCTGGATATTTTTTTTCTTTCCCGCTGACGGCCGGTGCCGCCGCTGCCGCGGATGTCAGCGCCATCCGTTGGCGCTTCAGGGTTTCCTCCTCCGCTTTCCTCCTCGCGCACTCTTTGCTGTCGCAATTCTTTCATTCCCCGCTGGGCTTCCCGTTTCGTACGTTACGCCGACAAGACATGGTGACGCTCGACTCGACGCAGCACCGGCGCAGCGCTCTAAAGAAGTGCGAATCAGACAAAAGAGCGACATGAATAGCCTCGCTATTCCAATGTTCTATTTTTTCAACCGTAGATCTCAAAGACAAAAGAAGACTTCTGCAACCGCCCAATGATTTGCAAATACTTGAAAGTACAGGGCAGGAAGGTACCCGCGTTAAGCGATCACGTTTTCCTGGCACGCAATGCTCATATACGCGTTTTCTTCAGAAAGAGAAAAGTAAACTTTATTGGTGGCCTAAATTAGTACCAAACCCTGCCAGAGGAGCTAGCATGGAGGACATGCGGCCGTGACGCGCTTAGCCCACTCTAACAGCATGGCTTGGCATTCTGGGTCAACCGCCTTGATCGCACACTCTCGGGGCTCGAACATTTAGTGCGCACAGTCTGCAAACGGATCCCGTCGGCCATGCTTCTTCTTCCACCTTGCAACTCTGTTCGTTCGTTCGTTCGTTCGTTCGTTCGTTCGTTCGTTCGTTCGTTCGTTCGTTCGTTATATTTCTTTGTTTAATGTCGTATGTCGTAAGTCAATGTCGTATGTTTGCCGCTGATCCTTAAGTTCGGCGGGGCAGCGACTGTCCCGTATGAGATGATACACCCTACAATTTTCACTTCCCAAAAGGTTATTCTATCCACGGCAAAATTTCGTTTCCTCGCTGATCCTATGCTTAAACAAATTTCGTCGTGAGTGCATTAGTACTCGGTCACGACGTACTTTGGCTTTCGCAACACCATTCAGATTCTGCTGCTATATCCGCCTTTGTAATAACGCGTCCTGAATCCAATTCGAGCTTGCCTGATTTTTTTTAACGGCGTTCCGCAGCACCATGCAGAACCGAGTTATGGATCAAGTCGTCAGAAGTAGCTCCCTTGCGACATACATATGTGATCGCGTTATATTCAAAGAAGTACTATGTTTATTCTCCATCGTTTCTGTTTTATGCAAGTTTCCTTGCTCGCTGCACGAATAATCTGCACGAAAACCGGCACCCTACTGTGTGCTATGCGGTAGCCGCTATGAAGAAAGAAGTAGAAGGGCGCGTTAGCACGCGCATTTAGGTCACGAGATTGTGGAAGAAGAACGGCGTCTGTTCGAGCCGGACGAGCAAGCAAGCAAGCCCGAGGACGTTCCTTCACGCACGTCGGCAGCATCACTGCTCTAGTGAGAGGTACGGACAACACACCAGCGTTCTCGCTTTCCTGCGCGATAGTTCTCGAGTGCCTAAGCGCAAGCTACACGAAGCGTTCCTTCCGAGCGCCAGTATGCAATCACGCGACCCTAGCTGGGCTATCGTATCTAGGCCCTCTGGTATTCATACATGCTCTTCATATATATGCCAGTGTTCCATAGCCGTTTTACAGCGAAGCGTTATACCTCTACCGTCCAAGGAAATTTTCATGTCGTTATAAGCAAGAAACTCCCTATACGTGGATCGATCCCGAAGAATAGTGCAATGCCGTTCCGACCCGCGGCGGCGGTGAAGCAGGCGTTAAGCACTCCCCATACGTGGACCGATCCTGAAGATAGTGCAATGCCGGGCCGACCCGCGGTGGGAGATGTAGTTCACAGAGTGGAAGTGCACTGAATTTTTATGTAGTAGGTATTTCAATAGGCGTCCTTGCTATGAATGCGAACGAATGCATGAATCTAGACATCGCTTGGTAGCGGTCTTCGTCGACTCCACGCTGTGCCACATGTATTTCTGAAGTTTGTGAAAGCTGGCTTTAAGGATGATTATCTCGTACGGGTGCTTTCCTTAGTTGCTCCTTCTTGGCCTGCCTGCTTCTTAATTTATTTTTCTGGCTTTCAATAGTGAGCATGTTTACAAATCGAATAACAATTCCATCGTCCCATTTCTCGGAGTGAAGTATTGGTCATGGTTCTGTTCTCGATCGTTGCGTACGCCAGCAGTTTGCTTGAGGTAAGGCGAAGTGCCCGAACAGTATATCTCTGAAAATGAGTATTTTTATATATAATTTATTTCCGGATACCATAGGCAGTCTTGGCCGTAATAGGCTTGGTTAAGAAGGTGGGTAAAAATGTGGCGAAATGGTTGATTAGCTGAATCGTGCGAAATATTTTTTTTTTCTTTTTTGTCTCTACGCTCTAAGTAAGTTAGCGCTGTGGGGGCATCGCAGTCTGGGCCTGTAGATTCATTTTGAACTGTGATAATCTATTTAACATTCACCGAGGACAAAGCACTCAGCCGTTCACTCGGCTGTCATCGCACTGCGGTGACAGCCGAGCGCATACATTCGACAGCATGGCGCATACATTCCTAATCTCGCTAGTATTATTCGCTTACATGGAACCTATTTTAATTATCTAGTATGATCTCCCGCATACTTAAACATTCTTTCAGGTAACAGGGGCGCTATAACGTAAATCTATTCCAAACTTTTCTATTCCAATTCTGCTATCAGCCCTTCCCGATTGGCCAAAACGTTTTTGGGCCACCCGCACTTCACCTGTCTGTCACGCGACGTCACGAAAACTGCAATACCTCCCCATCTGATATGATGTGTACACACTGATTATGCATGATTTGACAAAAAAAAAAAGAAAAACAGTTAATTCTGATTCGACCCCTTTTCGCCATTAGCCCTCGCCTATTGGTAAAAACTTTTCGGGCTTCACCCACTTCACCTGCCTGTCACGCGACGTCAGAAAACCACGCAAACTCACCACGTCAAAGTGACCTGTACGCGATAAAGATGCATTAATATGCCGAACAAAACTGAATTTTTTTCGGAATAGCCGCAGGCTGCCCCTTTCCGAAAGGAATAAAAGATGGCTGCCGCCAATCGCTGAGACGCTGGCTACTCGCACCTGCCGGAGAGCATGGGTGTATTTGCGTATAATACTTCTTGCGTGACCGTGTAACGTTTTCAAGCACTTTCGGCACGTTTACTACCTCATTCTGCCAACTCTTCTTTGCTGAGGGTCAGTTTTAGCGTCATTCTTAAGCTTCCGTTGCATGCCGCCGCGATTTTCGACCAGCCACCACAAGCTAAGTAAGGGAAAGCCGACCAATCGCAGACGCCGGCACCACCCTCTTCATCCGGTTATCGATTTTCAGTTCACTGGCTCTGCCCCAGTGAATCCCTCTCCACTTGAGCGTTCTCCTCGCCTACTGTCAGCCAATTAGATACGACAAGCCACTCAGTGTAGGCAATGTTATTCGCTTTTCAAGCAAATAAAAGTGACCTCCTATGAACGAGGAGAGCGTTTGATTGGTCTGTTCAGACAACCCTGCGGGTAACCGCCCGGTGCTTGCGTCGGTGGTTACGCAAATTTGACGTCAGGAAATTGGAATAGAAACATATTGCAATAGTTTTACGTTATAGGGCCCCAGGTTTGTGAAACGATGCTCCGGATAAGTGTGACAGGTATGCGGAATACTGTTCTAAATAACAGTGGCTATTTAATGAATGTAAGGCTAGTAACATAAATTGGAACGTCGTTCTATATACTGCGTTCTTTTATTTGGAATGCTGTTACATTCAGGTAACTTGAATATATTTGCGAAAATTTTCCAAAGCTGTGCAGCGAAATCAATAAACTACACCGGACAGATGCAAACCCTCGAGCGCTTTTAGCATAAAACTCCAGCGAAAACTTTTTCAGGTTGAACGCAGCTTCAGAGCTGTAGTCGTGAAAGTGCTCGCCGTTAAACGTGCCTAGAGCGGTGCGAATGTTCAAGTGGACGCTTTCGAGTGAGTTATTCCTAGTTCCATGCGAATAAAATGTGACCGAGGCGGGTAGCATATGTACAGAGTGATAGCCACTGCATATGTAAAGCAAGGTATCTCTCGAGCGTCACTTTACATAAGCTCCCTGGGAATCCTGTCAAGGCATTCGTCAGCTACACGACCTGAAATTATGACTGTCCGGAAACGTGTCCGCTCGTTTGCTTCTTCAATCGCGTCTGCTTCCACTGGTTTTAACGGGTGACGCGATTCCCATGTACTGTACAGGATCCTACACATAATATGGACACCGAAATGAATACCAATCGAATACGTATGGACTTCTCCAATAGCGCCCCAATTAAAACCGAAGATTTACGATATTTCTTCAGTTAGAATTTCTGCCTTTGTTCTTCTTGTTTAGTGACATCCGCGATTGAGCAAGGAGACAACGCCTGTTTCAAATGCGCTTGTCATGAACAACCGCGTCGTTGTGGATTATTGAAGAAATGAATACAAAAATAAAATGCTAAACACTTTCATTTCGAGGAACACAACGAAAAGCTAGTTCTTTTGCCATTCGTTATTAAATGTATTAAAATGCTCGCACACTGCTGGATATTTTTGCCAAAATTAACTACAGCTTATATTTTTTCTCTCTCTGCCCCCTAATCGTGGCCATGCAGTTCAACCAGAAATGTATATAATCACAGCGATAGGCGCAGCGGTTGTAGTGCGAACCTCGTAGAGAGAAATGCAAAAAACTAAAGAACCGCAAGTTCTCAAAGCTAAACCATAGTCCTCGATTGTACGGCGCCACTCGTAGCCCACTGCTCAGAGGTGCGACGTTAAACCCAACAGATTAATGATCAGTCTACGGTTACGAATTCAGCGGAAAGCAGAAAGTTAGTCAACTTCAGACTTGACATATCGTGCACGCAGAAAAGATAAAATGTGGACATTTACAGTAACACTGAAGAGAAAGAGTTGTCTGAGCCGAATTAGTAAATTACCCTTCTAAAATAACAAAAGAGCCCCTCGTGCCGGTAGACAAAGCTTGCTAAGCCTGAAAGACCAAAAAAAAATCAATAAACGTAAGACGGGTTACGACATTGCCTTGAAGCTCCCTCACCTCTAGACAACGTGACGTCGCGATCTTTTACGGCGTCTGCTAAAACTTAGTTATTAACGCAATGGCGTTAAAGAACCCTTGTCGAAAAAGAATGAGGCGTCTGCGTCGGACGTCGTTTCGGCAAAAAGGTTTTCGAGCCACGCAAACCCAGCCGCTCCATGTGACGCAAGGAATTTACTAAACCACCTGAATTTCTCAAGCCATAAATACGCAGAAAAGTCGTAAACTAATACCTACAGAAACCTGCGGACATGATAGCTTTCGCACTGTAATTTCGGTATACGAGAAAACATAATTATTTTACGCGATAAAAAAAAAACCTTTTCCAGTGTTTATACAACTCACAGACGCGCCGCGGCGTCCGCCATGCATTTGCGCGCGCTGGCGCGCGGGTGTCTTGGAGGTTCTTGGGGGTGTCGCCCGGTTCTATGCAATACTCCAGCTGGCGCTCGCCTCCACCGCATCGCGTGTTTCGGCTCGAAATTCGAAAATTAAAGCGTTTGCCTTCATAATCAATCTAATAATAAATCTATTAGTGCACTATATGAATATAAGCTGAATTAGTGATTGAATTTAGTTTGTGTGTGTGCGTGTGTGTGTAAAGCATTCTCTTAAGAGGAAGCTTTAGCTCGAGTGCTCCTATCTAAATACATGTAACAGGAGAATTCGTTTTTCTCGGCAACCACTGCACCAAATTTGACGAGGTTTGTTGCATTTGAAAGACAAATTTAAAATCTAGTGACTGTTGGTTTCAAATTTTTGAGTTAGGTCGTCAATTTTTTATTAAAAATTGGCAAAAATCGAAAATTTTCAAAAGACGAAACTATCAAGTTTACAACCCTGTAACTCAACCACTAAATGCGATAATACAATTCTGTGAATTGCATCTAATAGTACATCTAAAGCGGACAAAATTGATATGTTACACATGAATATAAAAAAATTTTAATCATAGGAAAATATAACTTTTGCAAAACCATTGTAACCAACGTAACAAATTCACATAAGATGTAAAATGACATATTGAATTTGTCCGCTTTGAATGATCTAATGGATGCCGTTTACATAACCGCGATATCAGTTCTTGATGCAGAGCTATGAATTTGTAAACTTCATGCTTCTATTTTTTTCAAACGGTCAAATATTTTAAAAATCGTTTTAAAAAAATTCAAGCCCTAAATCGCAATTCCGCTCCCAACAGTCACTAGAATTTAACTTTCTCTTTCAAATGCAGCAAATTTCATCAAAATCGGTCCAGGGGTTATCTCATAAAAACGTTTTTGCGTTTTACATGTATTTGAATAGGCCGCGTCGGAGTTGGGCCCGAGCTAAAGCTTCCTCTTAACCATGTCTCTGTGTTCCACAAACAGCTGCCCCCCCCCCCCCCCCTCTCCCGTAGCGCTTACCCCGGTTCACCATGCCGAAGCCGACCAGCAGGCGCCGGCATACCGAGAAACTTTCGCGCCAAAGGTCCAAGCCCAGCGAAAGCGGACCAGAGCCCGATCGCCACAGCGATGCTGCCTTTTCGAAGCCCACTGCGGATACCGGAGCCGCCGTCATCAGCCCGCAAGGCCCCAGTGCTCAAGCCTACACTAGGGCCAAAGGAAAACCCCGGGACGAAGGCATGCAGTCACGACTGTCGGCGCTGCCTCCTCCGCGATTCGGCACCAGTCCTCGCCAGACGCCGCATGGCGTCGAGTCGGTCCGAACCACGCCATCTCCGACGGCTTCCTGCAATTCGTCGGCACCGATAAATACCAATGTGGAGGTGCGACTGCATTTTATTATTACTGCCATAAGAGTTATACGGACACTCCTCGAGAATTTCCGCCATCGTCGTCTCCGTGATGTTCTGCATGAAGTCCATATGCACTAGGGTCGCAGACGCGCGCCGTAAGGCCCATTCACACATGCGAGTCGCAGAGGTCGTGCGACTGTTCTGGTCGAAAAGCGGCATTGGTCAAAAAGCGACGGTCGCAGGCCAGTCGCATGTTGCTCAAATTTCCAACCTTGCGATTCCGAGTCGAAAACCGCTAAACAAATCAGCGAGGCCCCGGAAGCAGCGCGCGATACTTTGTGCACCCGGTTGTCATTGCCGGCAGCCAACACGAAACTATGTCGTTCCCGAGAGTTCTCGTTTTGAAGGAGAAAGAGAACCGCAGGTAGTTGAGGTCACTCTTGCAAGTGTCGACGTCGGTGTTGTCGAGCTGCTGCCTGGTTGCAGGCGAAGGACGGTCGCATGCCCTTCGCGACTCGCTAGTGTGAATGTGTCTTCATACTGTAGGTGCGAGCGAAAGTTTGCGTAGCGCTCGCAAGGGAGGCAAGCAGGGAGGGTGCGCGCCGTCTTCTCACGCGCGGAAGTGGGCCAACGGGGAGATCTGCGCCCGCTAGGATGCGGAGGGCTTCTTAATGCGTATCTAATACTAGCTGGGGCGGCATAGCGCGGCCGTAGCTTCCACGTCATCTGCGCTGGGGTCGAAGGTGCTGTGTTCTCGCGAGCCTATATAGTTGGCGTTAAAGCGCGAAGCAGCAAGAATGGTGATTCGCTCGCCGCAGCTGCCGGTCTTCTTCACGTCAGTGTTCTGACAGCGAGTGCCCGCGGTCATCGAGTGAGATGTGCTCGTGTTGGCCTGTGCCCGCGTGACAGTATGCTTGGTAATTTAGTAAGTGAATGTTTTCAATAGTTTACGCAGCTGATAAAACGACTAACCTTGCTTTGCATAGTTGCGTAATAATTTGTTATAGCAGTCAATGCTTCACCTGTCGGGCGCAACTGTGACTCCTTCTCATGCGCGGGAAATGCGCACAACCGAGCTCCATTTGCCGGATCAGTCGCTCCATTGCAAACCGCGCCTATGCGTATAACACTCCTATACGTATAAGGATCTAATATTCTAAAATCCGCCATGACGAAAACGGAAACGTACTCGCGCAGTGTTCCACTAATCGGCGATCTTATTCAAAGACGCAGTGAGATAAGGATAAGAGGCCAGTGACGAGCGGGTGCTTGGGGGCACAGAACGACAAAGTCGCGTTCACCTTGTCCCAAACAAAACTATATCGGGTGCTAGCTAATCGAAACTACTCAGCTACCGCTCACACGATTACAGTTCTTGGAGCGGAAAGCATTCGTTCGTTCGTTCGTTCGTTCGTTCGTTCGTTCGTTCGTTCGTTCGTTCGTTCGTTCGTTCGTTCGTTCGTTCGTTCGTTCGTTCGTTCGTTCGTTCGTTCGTTCGTTCGTTCGTTCGTTCGTTCGTTCGTTCGTTCGTTCGTTCGTTCGTTCGTTCGTTCGTTCGTTCGTTCGTTCGTTCGTTCGTTCGTTCGTTCGTTCGTTCGTTCGTTCGTTCGTTCGTTCGTTCGTTCGTTCGTTCGTTCGTTCGTTCGTTCGTTCGTTCGTTCGTTCGTTCGTTCGTTCGTTCGTTCGTTCGTTCGTTCGTTCGTTCGTTCGTTCGTTCGTTCGTTCGTTCGTTCGTTCGTTCGTTCGTTCGTTCGTTCGTTCGTTCGTTCGTTCGTTCGTTCGTTCGTTCGTTCGTTCGTTCGTTCGTTCGTTCGTTCGTTCGTTCGTTCGTTCGTTCGTTCGTTCGTTCGTTCGTTCGTTCGTTCGTTCGTTCGTTCGTTCGTTCGTTCGTTCGTTCGTTCGTTCGTTCGTTCGTTCGTTCGTTCGTTCGTTCGTTCGTTCGTTCGTTCGTTCGTTCGTTCGTTCGTTCGTTCGTTCGTTCGTTCGTTCGTTCGTTCGTTCGTTCGTTCGTTCGTTCGTTCGTTCGTTCGTTCGTTCGTTCGTTCGTTCGTTCGTTCGTTCGTTCGTTCGTTCGTTCGTTCGTTCGTTCGTTCGTTCGTTCGTTCGTTCGTTCGTTCGTTCGTTCGTTCGTTCGTTCGTTCGTTCGTTCGTTCGTTCGTTCGTTCGTTCGTTCGTTCGTTCGTTCGTTCGTTCGTTCGTTCGTTCGTTCGTTCGTTCGTTCGTTCGTTCGTTCGTTCGTTCGTTCGTTCGTTCGTTCGTTCGTTCGTTCGTTCGTTCGTTCGTTCGTTCGTTCGTTCGTTCGTTCGTTCGTTCGTTCGTTCGTTCGTTCGTTCGTTCGTTCGTTCGTTCGTTCGTTCGTTCGTTCGTTCGTTCGTTCGTTCGTTCGTTCGTTCGTTCGTTCGTTCGTTCGTTCGTTCGTTCGTTCGTTCGTTCGTTCGTTCGTTCGTTCGTTCGTTCGTTCGTTCGTTCGTTCGTTCGTTCGTTCGTTCGTTCGTTCGTTCGTTCGTTCGTTCGTTCGTTCGTTCGTTCGTTCGTTCGTTCGTTCGTTCGTTCGTTCGTTCGTTCGTTCGTTCGTTCGTTCGTTCGTTCGTTCGTTCGTTCGTTCGTTCGTTCGTTCGTTCGTTCGTTCGTTCGTTCGTTCGTTCGTTCGTTCGTTCGTTCGTTCGTTCGTTCGTTCGTTCGTTCGTTCGTTCGTTCGTTCGTTCGTTCGTTCGTTCGTTCGTTCGTTCGTTCGTTCGTTCGTTCGTTCGTTCGTTCGTTCGTTCGTTCGTTCGTTCGTTCGTTCGTTCGTTCGTTCGTTCGTTCGTTCGTTCGTTCGTTCGTTCGTTCGTTCGTTCGTTCGTTCGTTCGTTCGTTCGTTCGTTCGTTCGTTCGTTCGTTCGTTCGTTCGTTCGTTCGTTCGTTCGTTCGTTCGTTCGTTCGTTCGTTCGTTCGTTCGTTCGTTCGTTCGTTCGTTCGTTCGTTCGTTCGTTCGTTCGTTCGTTCGTTCGTTCGTTCGTTCGTTCGTTCGTTCGTTCGTTCGTTCGTTCGTTCGTTCGTTCGTTCGTTCGTTCGTTCGTTCGTTCGTTCGTTCGTTCGTTCGTTCGTTCGTTCGTTCGTTCGTTCGTTCGTTCGTTCGTTCGTTCGTTCGTTCGTTCGTTCGTTCGTTCGTTCGTTCGTTCGTTCGTTCCACTAGTATAAAATTTCAACAGCCAGGAGGCTAGTCGCATAATGTCAGAAACCGCTTTAATGCAAAAATAAATACGTAAAGGACGAATAAAATCACGTCACAACCTGCGCTCTTGCTGGCAATGTAGCTATACGAGTGATCCAGGAAGTAAAACTCTTTCTTGGGCTAGTTGGTTCATGCTTGAATGTGTAAAGAGCAGGGCGCAAAGATCAGGACAGAAGAACACAAACGGCAGAGAGAGAGAGAGAGAATAAACGTTCTTGTAGGGTGAATGCAGCTTTGGAGAGGCATCCTCATTCCAGAATGCCTTGAGCTCGGGCCGCGTCCTGTGCCCTTGCAATCAGACGTTACTGATCCTCGAGGTCGTCGGAGCTGGCCAAGGCTCTCTCCCAAAGCTTGTTGGTGTCCTAAACTCGTTGTGTTACGACAGGACCGGCACTCGGTAACCTAGTAGCGAAGAGGGACTATACGAAAGGAAAAAAAAAAAGGCGGAGCGCCTCACTTGCCTGTTCTTTGCAAGCTTGCCTATTCCTTTAGACATGTGCAGTATTTAAACACGCTACTATGCATTGCCTTCTTCCTTGCACAAGGCAAATCAAGTTGAATGAATCAATGAAACTATATTATGGATTCTCAACATACTTCATTCTATCAGATATCTTTGCAAACAGGGTTTTTCATTTATTGAACATTGACGATTTTCATACGCTCTCGAAGTGGGAACTTCGCAAGCGCCTGAACCAGAAATTCGGTAGCTGCAGACAGTATCATTGCATTACGTAATGTGCGAACAGGCGCATAGATTATACAAGGTGTCCCCACTATCAAGCATAAAATTTAAATATGGGCAAATACTACGTAGCTGGACAGAACCAAGGTAATATGTTGTTTGCCGTCGCTTGAAGATACATATTTTGCATTCCGCCTAATTACATAATTAGTCCTAAATAATTAATAAACTGAAGTGCTCTGCAATGTAATAAAACAATGACACGCTGAATCTTCTGTGGGGCTTACGTAAATGATGCGTAAGCATTTGCTGCTAAGCACCTGTTGTTTAGTCGTCGTATTCTGCTGTGTTTGGCGTACTTGCGAGAAACACCGAGAAAGAATCGCGAAACGGAGAAGCGCGGTTGCAACACCGAAATATTAACTGACACCAGCATGAGACGGCGAAGAAGGGGCGAGTAGCTGCAATGCTCGCTGTAGTTATGACACACCGTCACGCACCTTCAGTGGTTCTTTGTTAAGGTAGCCATCGACTGAAACAATCTTCCCTCAAACATCGTCCTTCACGTCGACCCTGTTAAGTTGGAAGCCGCCGTTGAGAATCTCTCTGTAAACGTCAACTCCGCCCACCGCTCATGTAAAACGCTGTGCACACGGTCCTTGAGGTATTTTCAATAAATAAGTGCTCAATCGAAGAAAGTCACGCATGAAAATACATTTAAACGTAAACACGGTAGGACATTAACTAGCAAAAACAGACCTTCGAATATAAGATAAGCACAATAAATAAATCAGTACATATTAATAAGATGAAAACATAGTTTGATGTAATGTAGACGCAGATGTTCTAGTATGGAAAGGTCAGTCAGAACGCCATTTATGAACCACTTATTGCAAATGATGGCAGCAACGTGGCAGGGAAGGTCGTATAGGAGAAAAACGAAGCGGCAATAGGTTATTGTGTAAGCACATGCACGGGCAATCTGGAGGGCATCACCCATGCGTAGAGACATGCGCGGAAGTGCTGTGATATAATTAGGTAAAAGTAACTATTCGCGTAGGTCCAGCGTCGTTCACATGAAGAGAACTTTAAAACTGCCCGGCATTTGATCACATGGTACGAGCGCCCTCGCGTCTGACCTTTTTTTTTTTTTTTTTTTTTTTCATGGAATCGACCAGTGTGACCGAGTTTCGAAAGACGCCGTTTTCCTTCGCGCGATATACGTTAAACCTTTGTCAGACCATATCTTCAATGTAAATAGTGCCAGCCTGCCGCCACAAACCTGTTGAGCCACTTTTATATCCCCAGCACATGCGTCGACTTGAACCACCGTCCCGCCCTTTCATCATTCACTTTCCAGATTCCATCAACTTCAATTAAGACTGCCGTGCACCATGCCGTTTGTTAACTGTTTCTGCGTATGTCGCATTTCTTTAGACAACTTCACTCTGTGATGCCTTCGGGCCTTGAAGAGTATTCGAAATAAATAAATAAATATGCTAACGGCAAATTAGGTCGTTGCCTAAGCAATCTACACATAAAAAAAAAAAAACGCCCACGCAGCTTACATCACCCAGCCCCGAGCTCCAGCTTCAACTGCACCCTGTGTCCACGGTGGCGTCGGCTCAATCATCGCCGCTAGGCGGTTCGTCCCCGAGACTCGACGTGGCCGCGGGAGTACGTGCGAACCTCGCGATCGCCAGTGTTGTCGACACCTGGCAAGAACTCCGCGCGCCTCCCATTGGTGTTTCGGACGAGCTCCGGGAGAAACCTGCCGAGACGCCGGCAGCAGCGCAGGCTCATGCTGCTACCGCAGCGGAGGAGCTCGAGCAGCAGGCGCCCAGCCAGCAGTCACCGCAGGCCAAGATGCGCGGCGACGTTTCGGCGGCCAAAGCAGTTGTGGTAATGCAGCATGGACATGTTCTCGTAAAACTGATGTCTGCACTACTGGCTCTGCTTAAGTCACCTTAACTTGTGAAACTGTTCCACTGATATTATTATTATTATTATTATTATTATTATTATTATTATTATTATTATTAGAAGGAGTAGTAGTAGTAGTAGTAGTAGTACTAGTAGTAGTAGTAGTAGTAGTAGTAGTAGTAGTAGTAGTAGTAGAAGAAGTAGTAGTATGAGAGTAGAAGTAGTAATGCCACCACCATCACCACCACCCATTCTGTAACTCTAACGGACCCTCGGTTGTCTGTCCAACACGTTACATTTCCTGTTCAGGTCCACTTTGCCCTCTTAATATCAACTGTACATTATCGGCCACCCCCGTTTCCTCTCTGACCCGCACCACTCTCTTCCTCTCGCTTTTCGTTCCATCGTACGTTTCGTGGTCCTTAACTTGTTCTCAAGCTCTTTTGTTCGCCTACAAGTTTCTACCACATGTGTTATTATGCGGAATATGTTAGCTTTAGGCATGTTAGTATATAACATCTGTCAGCCTACAAGTCGCAAATTTTGTTATTCTCCCCGACTACTGCAAAGATGTAATCTTAGGTATGGACTTCTTACGCGAGTACAGCGCCGTATCAACATACCAGAAGGTATACTAAACTTTTCTGGGGACAAAACTGCAGAACTACAACGCATGTCTTTGCGCATCATAGACGATGTGACCGTACCACCGTTATCTTGCCGTGTTGTTTCCATCAGGTGCGAGTACGATGGGGAAGGTATTGCCGAGCAGATAATTACGCTTTAGCTCACTCAAGGTATTGCCACGCCCAGAAGTCTCGTCAAAGTAATGCATGGGGAAACAGAACTACTGCTGACAAACTTCAGCAAGCAACGACGACACATTGCAAAAGGCGCAGCAGTTCCTTACCTCGACGAGATTGCGGAATTCGGCGAATGCAGATATCCGGCGAATGCATTCGCAGATATGCCTAGTATGCCTAGCCATCCTTGAATGGCTTTTCCCTTCGCCTCCCATCACATGTATATGTGATAAACCAATAAAGAATCAATCAATCAATCAATCAATCAATCAATCACTCAATCAATCAATCAATCAATCAATCAATCATTACAACAAGGAGAGCAAGACGCTTCGGCCCCGTTACTTGTTCTTGACGTGAGCGCGAGCTTATCACCAGTGGAAAGGCAGCGCCTTGTGGACCTCCTTCACCAGTTTCGTGATTGCGTCTCGTCGACATCCAGAGTTGGTCAGACGCCACTGACGAAGCACAGGATTATCACGGAGGAGACAGCGAGGCCAATCCGACAAAACCCGTACCGTGTAGCGCCAAAGAGAACGCGAAGCGATCCGAGAGCAAGGGAAGAAAATGCTCGACGACGACGTTATCCAACCATCAAAAAGCCCGTGGGCATCGCCGGTAGTGATGGTCAAAAAGAAAGACCGCAGTCTACGTTTTTGTGTCGACTACTGCAAGCTGAACCAGGTGACAAAGAAAGACGTGTACTCATTGCCGCGTATCGACGACTCCCTCGACAGGCTGAGGCATGCCCACTACTTGTCGTCGATGGAATTCAAAAGTGGCTATTGGCAATTGAGGTTGACGAAAAGAGACAGAAAAGACTGTAATGCCCGATGGTCTTTACGAATTCAAGGTCCTGCCTTTCGGTTTATGCTCAGCTCCAGTAACTTTTCAGCGACTCATGGATATGGTTCTGTCAAGCCAGAAGTGGCAGATATGCCTAGTATACCTCGACAATTCATAGTTTTTTCGGAAACGTTCGAGGAACACCTGACATGGCTGCTGGCGGTTCTACAAACGATCCGGTCCACCGGCTTAACACTGAAAGCAGAAAAGTGTCACTTTTGTTTCGAGGAACTCCAGTTCTTAGGTCATGTTGCGAGTCATCAAGGCGTCCGCCCTGGCGCCGACAAGATCACGGCTGTCACAAAGTTTCCGACGCCAACGGATAAGAAGGCAGTGGGGCTTTTCCTAGGTCTCTGTTCGTATTACCGAAGATTTATAGCCAATTTTTCCCATATAGCTTCACCATCAACGCGCCTTACAAGAGAAGACGTTGCCGTTGTATGGGGCGAAGAAGACCAAGCAGCGTTTAATGACCTCCGACAGCGCCTACAAACACCTCCTGTACTGGCTCACTTTGACGAGGACGCTCTTACCATTATTCATACGGACGCTAGCAACATAGGTATAGGCGATGTGCTCGTGCAGTGGCAAGACTCAGCCAAGAGAGTCATTGCATACGACAGCAGGACACTCTCACGTGATGAGTGTAATTACTCAAACACAGAAAATGAATGCCTTGCGGTGGTATGGGCCATTATGAAGTTTCGCCCGTACCTCTATGGCCGTTCCTTCTGTGTTGTCAGCGAGCATCACTCACTCTGCTGGCCGACGAACTTGAAGGATCCGTCCGGTCGACTAGCGCGTTGGAGCCTAAGGTTTCAAGAATTCAATATGACCGTGGTGTACAAGTCCAGATGAAAGCACTCCGACGCCGACTGCCTTTCAAGGTCACCGATTGAGCAGGAAGTCACAGAAGATGACAAAGACATGGCTTTTATAGGCGTTCTAGACACGGCCACGATTGCTCGTCAGCAGCGGGAAGATTACGAACTGATTCCGCTTATTGAATTTTTAGAAGGCCGGATTACAAGTGCGCCCAAAAAATTTGCAAGGAGCTTGCCATCATTCTGCTTCCGTAATGATGTCCTTTTTTTCAAATCGAATCAGATCAAGTTTATTCATTACAAACAAAGAAATGGTTACATCTTTGTTTTACAGACGAGGGTCCCAAAGTCGGAGACTGTAACCGGGACCCTCGGTGGGTAAATATAAGAGAAAAAAATTACATAGGTAGCAGGACAGAAATAAATTTATAGAATGTACACTAAGAGAAACGAAGAGCTGTAGTGCAACAACAGAAAAGAAGAATTTCTCTGCAAGCGGAAGCAGCCGCCTACTTGTCGTCCCAACGTGCCTCCGTAATGAGGTCTTGCATGCTTGCCACGATGAACCGACATCTGGCCACCTCGGCTACACGCGAACACTGGCCCGAGTCAAAGAGAAATATTACTGGCCAAGGCTTGCCACCTTTGCGAAACAATACATGCGCACGTGCATCGATTGTCAGCGACGCAAACCACCACACACGAAAGCAGCTCGGCTACTGCAACCAGTCCAAGTGCCCACGACCCCATTTGCCCAAATCGGAATGGACCTTCTCGGACCATTCCCGACTTCCAATACTGGCAATAAGTTGGTAATAGTTGCCACCGATTACCTCACACGCTATGCAGAAACCAAGACCCTTCCAAGGGGCACCGCAGTCGAAGCAGCGCGATTCTTTATTGAAAACGTGGTTCTGAGGCACGGTGCACCAGCGGTGATAATAACGGACAGAGAGTCTGCCTTTACGGCTACACTTCTAAAGACAGTGCTCTTGCCTCAGCGGCATGGCTCACCCAAAGACCACAACCTATCACCCGCAAACGAACGGCCTAACAGAACGCTTGAACAAGACTATCGCCGACATGCTGAGTATGCACGTAGACGTGGAGCACAAAAATTGGGATGACATTCTACCATACATCACATTCGCTTTCAACACTGCTCAACAGGAAACAACGCGAAAGACACCACTTAGCCTTCTCCATGGCCGTGAAGTGACGACGATGCTCGACGCGATGTTGCCACATGACTGCGGTGATATAGGCAAGGACGCTGAAGCTTTCGCTCAACGTGCTAAAGAAACGAGACAACTCACCCGCGTCAGAATCGCCCAACAACAGGACTATGACGCTTGCCACTACAATCTACGGCGCCGCTACATCACATATCAGCTAGGTGAAAAAGTGTAGATTTGGAGTCCCATCCATCGGCGAGGGCTTTGAGAAAAGCTACTCAGGCGGTACTTTGGCCCGTAAAAGGTCTTACGACGCCTCAGCGACCTGAACTATGAGGTTATCCCTCACAGTCCTGCTTCCTCCACGGCAAGGCAGCATCAACCAGAAGTTGTGCAGAGTGTGCGCATGAAGCCCTATTGTTCAGAATTAAGTGCTCACACATCGTCTGACACATCTTCCTGCCGCTAGGTGAGCATCGGGACGATGCTCTCTCTGGAGGGAGGCAAATGCCACTTCCAGTACGCGGCACGTAGAGGAAGACGAAGCTCTCGCGCTTTGCGGAAGAAGAGGTCCTTACGCGATCGTTTTTCAGTTGGCCTGGTATTAAAGAGTCCTACCCCTTCTTTATCAGTTCCTGCCGCTAGTGAATCGTGACAATATGATAGTGCGTTATACAAACATGATAATACAGCATCCCTAGATCGTTTGCTTATTTCGTACAGCTAGTTTACTTTTTTACTGAAAATGTAGAAGGGTGAGGCGAAAGCACCATTGTGCTGTGTCAACGTGTTCTCTTGTTCGACACTAACGTGCTGCCAACCCGTGCTTACAGGGCAGCCGAAGCAATTTCGCACAGGCCACCAAAGCCAAGGCCTCATTTTCCGTCCCAACCGGGAAGCGCTCTGCTGCGGACCTGTACCTTGTCTTGGAGAATCTCGGAAAATTTGTGAGCTGCGTCATGCACTACGTGACATCCTACGCGGCAGCGAAGTTTGCATTTCGGGCTGTGTCAGACATTGATGCATGTAGGCCGACAATCGGCGAACTTCATTTGTCATGCAGGACAGGAACTGGTTGATCTAATCGATCTTGCAATAACCTTTCTTGCAGGCGGAGACGACTCCGGAGCGAGTGCCGTCCAAACGGACAAATTTCCCGACAAGGAAAATAACCATCGCATTCACCGCGGCATGTGTGGGCGTTAGCGTGCTCTTCATGTTTGCCGTGTTTGTGGTCATCGCGAAGAACCCTAGTGCGGTGGGCCTCAACCTGTGCCGAACCAAAGACTGCGATCAGCACTTGATGCTGCTTACCAGACGCCTCGACCCGAAGCTCGACCCTTGCGAGGATTTCGCTGCCTTCGTGTGTTCTGCGTGGCGGGCGTCGCGGACGCACAGGGAACAAGCAAGATCGGTCATAGATGACCTGCGCTTCACCTGGTACGACCGCTTCGACAACACCTTGAGAAGGGGCGCGCTAAGCCTTACCGCGGCAAGGAAACCGCGCGCAATGTACACCATGTGCCGGCGCTACTTCCCTGCAAACCTGTCGCAGATGGCCTTAATCTTCAACCACATCAAAGAGTACAATGTGCGATGGCCGGATCCACCCACGAAGCCACATGATCCGTTGAGTATGCTTGTCTTGCTCAGCTACAAGTGGGAGCTGCATTTCTGGATCACGGTCAACATGCTGGAGTCCTCCCTCAGCGGCAAGCGACGCATCCTAGTCAGACCGGGTCTGTTCCTCTCCATGCTGCTTTACCAACACCAGGCGGTCGCGCAGTCCTATGTCCAGTACTGGAAGCTGTACCTGGCACTCTTGCATCCGAATGCCAGCACTCGCCCACCTGTAAACGAGAAGCTTGTCAACGATATACTGAGGATTGAAGACGACGTGCTCAACAGCTTGCAAATCATGGCCGCGTCCCCTCGGAAGAGCCCCGCGCTGTTTTCCTTCGGCAAAGTACGCGCCTACGTTCGGAACGCTTCCGTCACCCTCTGGCGCGAGGCATTCCAGAGAGGCATGTCGCTGCAGCCGGCGCTAACCGACGACGACGAGATTGCCGTTAGCGACGTATCGTACATCAGGACGGTCTCTGAGCTACTGGCCAAGTACAGTGAAGTGCAGCTCAACATGCACATAACGTGGCTGGCTCTACAGTATTACGCCCCCGTGGCCGACTACTCCATTCTCGTGGGCTATTACGGCAGTGGAGAGAAGGCGAAAGAGTACCTGCCAGCTTATTGTGCGCACAAGACAGAGGCCGCTTACAAGGTGCTCGTACTGGCCCTCGGCTTCCATGCCCGGTTCACGGACCAAGACCGAACGGCGATCGACGCCGGCTTTCATAGCCTTATCTCGGCAGCGGTGCGAAAGATCAACAGCGCCCGCTGGATGGGCGACGAGGAAAGGGCGAGGGCTGCCGACAAGGTCGCCTCCATACGTATGGCCCTCTGGCCGCCACAGTCTCTGCTGGACAACGACACGCTTGAGCGACTTTACGCCGACTTTCCCGAGAAAGCGCCGTCATTTGCCCAATACTGGATCCAGGCGCTGGAAGCTGCAGCCCGAATGAACAGGACGCCGGATTTCAGCGAGGCGCTTCTGCTGCTCGGGAGCCACTTCTCGACGTACGCCGAGTACGACTACATATCAAACGCAGTGCGAGTGGCTATGGGCGCCGTCGCAAAGCCAGCGTACTACAGCCATGGTACCAAGGGCATGTTGTATGGCGGCGTGCTCTTCCTCATGGCTTTGCAGCTAGTCAGGGCCATCGACGACGAAGGGATCGGGTGGGCGCCCAACGGTAGCGCGCTCGGCGAGTCCACCTTCTCGGCTCCTGCGTTGGAGGCGTACAGAGCCAGGTCGCAATGCCAGCACGGCGCCGCTGACAGCGGGAGCGCGTTTCCCGATGTGCCCGCACTGGAGATCGCCTACTCCGCGCTGGAGGAATCGCGCTTTCGAAACGAGAGCGAACCCACAGCCCTCAGCGAGGATCTGCCGGAACTGAAGGTTTTCTTCATGACGCTATGCTACATGACATGCGCTAGCCCCGGCGGTAGGAGCAGCATCGCTGCGGATTGCAACAAGGTCGTTCGCAATTCCTGGGCTTTCGCCGATGCGTATAGATGTCCAAAGGGCAGCAAAATGAACCCGGAAAAAAAATGTTCCTTCTTCGAGTGACCTCTAGCCTACTGGTGCGGCCGTTTATGTATAGTTACCGCCATATCGCATGTTTAAATATGCCGCCGTGATTTTGCGTTCTGTCGTGGACGTTATATGCCCTACTTCCTGGAGCTTAGCAGCCAACTCTTGCGCGAGCTTTCTTTTCTGGCACACGAAAAAAAAATTGTGTATTTTGTAAGCGTTCCTGCGTGAACATTATGGTCCCCGTATCTCTCGTGAGGCAATATTTGGCCGGATGTGAATTTTGATGAAACTTTTGCATTCAATTTTCGGTGTTTTCAGCGACAAGAACTTCAGTGACGTGCTTTTGTATATTAATTTGTGACATCAGTCGAGCACGTTCTGTTCGTGAGCGGACCAAGAGCCATTCATTTATACTGTCACGTGCTTCGCTTGTATTGACTCATCTAAGAAAACGTTCGCATTGTTATATTTTTTATTCGTATAATTATGGGAATGTCGCCATAAGTCCGGTGAACCGCGGGTTGACGCTGTGGAGTCGTAACATCCTGTATTTCTGCTCACGTTGACACCAATAAACGTAGTAAATGTGTTGTTTTGTGTTCCAGTGACTGTGTTGTTTTGTAGATATATGGTAGTCAGTATAGGTGCCTTGATGCTTTTTCCTCAAATAGCGATGGCTGTTCATGCTCTTCGGTCATTGCACAGCCATGCCATCGCTTAGATTATAAACTTCACAGGAAAATGCAACTATATGCCAAACCTTTACATGTTCGCTCGCTCCTTGCAAGCGATGTTTAAGTTCGAGGTTGGACGCGTGTGTTCAATTCTCGCAACATAGTCACGCCACAAGGCAGGATGCATACTGCGAAGCTTTCTTCACGTAAGTGCCGTCCGCGATTGGCCATCGCCGCCTCGTTTTCACACCAGCCCGAACACTGATAAAAGAGCAAAGGTTCTTGCGTGAGAAGTTTTGAGAATACTTCTTACGTTCTCCTTTTCTTTAGTCAAAGCATGAAAGACCAAATGGCCCATTTTAAGATATTTCCATTTAGAACGTTTTTCTGAGGCCAATTCGCGCTGCTGCAGAAATTGATCAATCCCAGTGTAGAGCCCGATAAAAAGCAATGAAATCACCACCCAAGTACTACGTGCAGATTGTTAACCAGCGAAGCTGAAGCTTGTGGCCCCGGTGTTTATCACTGGGTTAATCCCGACGGTTCATTAAATGACGTCTTCGTGGGCTGCTGGATCATTGGTACACATTTGCGGCATGTGCTCGGCTGCGTGAGCCTGTCCTCGTGCCCGGGCTGCAGCGTTGGTACGGCGTAGAAGAGGTCGTGCCCGGTTCGGCTCACAGCGTTGCTGATCGAAAGCTGCCTGTTCCTCGGGAGTGCGTATGCTGCTTGGCCCACCCACATCGGAGCCGAAGGGAAACTTCAGCGCGCGCGCTCGACTGCGACGGAGAGCAACAACACTACAGACGCAGCCAATCGCACGCCTCTTTCTTTTTTTTTTTTCCGCACATGAGCATGGGGTTGCGCCGGAGGAGTTTTCGGCGTACAGGTGACAGACGGACGGACGGACGCACGCATCGGCTAGCCATATACAGCTTCGTCGTAAAATGGTTATGGTATAGGCTATAATTGTGCAAGGCTTCGTTGAAACGCGCTATACTGGGCAACAAGAGCGCACGCCACAGGAAACACACGACACGTGAATAAGCGTCAAGGTGACGCTTCACCCAGTTACTAAGACTGCTTGCGGATTAATGATCGACTCAATTACTGATAGGTTTAAATAAACGGTGGTCATTTCGCGCTTCTCCACGTGTTGTGTGTCCCTTCGGTGCGTTGTTTTTCCTCAATAGCGGTTCTTCAATACAACGGCGAAATTATAAAAAAGTGAAATATGCATAGAGGTGCGAATAGTGATTTATCACGTTAAATAAAGGAATGGTGCGCACCAATCTTCTGGCATTGTAATTTTCTCAAAGGTGTCACCAGGTGAAGTGCGCACCACTGCGAACGGGCTGTCGTCTAATCATGCAAACGAAGGGAAGCTTTGTGCACGGTTTGCTACTACCACTTTTGAGACGGACCATTTTGGAATGGCCACTTCACCAGCCATCGCCGCAGAAGTCGACGAAGGCGATGCTACCATTCTAAAAGGTGCCAATCTTGCACACGGCTTTATTAATGACTGGTGGATCGGGTATGTGGCTACAGCAGAAAATGACAATCCAAATTGTTTTAACAGAATTTTCGTGGGCGAGGCGAAGGCGCTAGCGAGCTTTTCTATTTTTTTATCTTGTTGTACTCTTTTCTCGCGCAAGTCACTACTCTGCAACCACGCTAGACCAAGAGTCTCGACCCACACTTTAGTTAAACCAGCACAAGCATGGTAGTTTGGTACACTGTTGCAAATAATAGTGGGCATTTTCATATTTGCTACGCATTTCTTTGCATCGTTTGAGATGCAAACTATTGCAAGAAGCTTTTGCTGCGGACATGTCCCGCAGCGACAGACACCATTAAACGCAGCACCAACCCTACAATTAATATCAACACGTCCGAGCAGTGGGATGCTGTGCTGCTCAGCGCATGCCCGCAAAACCAACTCTGGGCAGTCCGGCGGGCCGACGACGGAGCCAGACTCAAGGTCTGGCAGCTACCTGAGGAAGGGGAACTCCGGTGGGGCTAATCTCCCGAGCACGTCCGCCTTTACTCAAGCAAGGACATTTAATAAAGTTCTCTCTCTCTCTCTCTGAAAGTATATCGCGTGATCTCGGATTATTTAATGAAATACATTTTGAGGTTACAGCACTGCCAATAAGAACACTGCCTTTACAATTACGAATTATAAGCTGCTTTATAATTACAAAGATGATAACAAATTGCATTTCAGGAATACAAAAAGAAGTGTCAATCGCACCATGTACAGTGGCACGTTGAACCGGGAAAAAATTAAGAACAAAAGACGTGGGGCGACGCCGCCTTGAAGTTCTTCCACCAGCTTTCGGTGACGTCATCGATTTTGACGGCGTCAGCTGTGTACCGGCTAACTAAAGCAAACTTTAGCAAACTAAAGCGTTTGCTTTAGCTCTATTGTATAGACACGACAAGAGACACTGTTCAGCTAACGACTAGGCTAGGTAACGACTAGGTAACGTCTACGCAGCGTCTCATTCCGACTCCCTCGAGAACTCAAGGCGGTCTCTTCCGCAGTTGAAGAGTCACTCCGGAGGTCGCGGAGCAAGTGGCTATTGCGCTCGCCCTGGTTGGCAGACGCAAGCCTTTTGTATATAGTGATTCAAAGTCGGCCGTTAAGGCCTTTGAGAAGGGCTGCTTTTAAAATTATGCAGACCTGTGAGATCTCCCAACACTACTTATGTTGGTTCCCTGCTCACCTTGGGATGATTGAGGGAGCCCCTACGAATCTCAGTGAGTCCGCTCATGAGGCAGAGCCAGATATTACCCTCCGCTCGGCCCCGCGCCACGGCGTGGCGGTGCTCCACGAGAATAGAGACTCTCCTTTCACATACAAGGAGATCACGAAGTATTACCTTCTTAATCGCAGTGTTTACGATTTGCCGCATCCTAAACTAAACAGGGCTCAGGTACTTACATTACGCTTAATTACTACAGACTGGTACTTATCCAGACTAGTACTTATCCTTGCCCACGGAGGCTGAACATGTTTTATCCCGAGACGTATACAGATCCTTATTGCCAGGATTGTGTTCCTTTAGGCACGCTCGAACACGTGCTCTGGTCTCGCGAAACAATTGAAGACTCGGCGATCACGGACACGTCCAGGTGCGAAGCTGCACTTCGCCGCCCGGACCTGGGTGAACAATTATGGGCTGTCCAGCAGGCTCGCGACGTGGCCTTGAGGCTTGGTCTTCCGGTCCCGACGTGGGAGCGGCCCGCTTAGTGGTTAATTATGGCTACTTGCACAACCAAATAAAGTTTTCCGTCCATCCATCCATCCTGGACGTGACACGACCTCTAGCCGCATATTCGTTACGACGCTTCTCGAGTCGGATATATATATATATATATATATATATATATATATATATATATATATATATATATATATATATATATATATATATATATATATATATATCCCGCGAGGCGACACCTCCTCAACCTCTGCCCCAGCGGAGCACATCTGTTGGACCGCGGCCGCGGCGTTGCGAGGCAACGGCTGCTCAGGGTCGTTCGTCGGCTGCGGCATATGGCATACGGCATACGGCTGCCTGCATACGGCGTACGGCGCGACAAGCCGAAATGGCTCGCTGGTAGGCGTAGTAAAGCTTTAGCTTTAAAAGAGAGATTAAAATAGATACCGTGCACCACCGCTAATTTGAATTCACGTCAAAAAATCCATCGACGATTACGACACTCCTTAACTCGGAATTTCAGCTCAGCTCTATAGTTTTTCTCATTTCATGTGTCGATACCTTGTCTTATGTTTATATAGGTACATGTTTTACATCAGGAAGAGGACGCTGTCAGTAGCTTAGCTGGTGCGGACAGCATGTTTCGGGCGGCCGATTGCAAACGGAGCTAATCGGGAGACCGCGAAAGCCTGCGCGCGGGTGAGGCGGGGGCAGCCGCCGCAGACAGAACTACGCTCATGTAGCGCTTTGTTTCCATACAGACGATATGCGCTACTCTGGCGCTATATTTTAGTCATCGCCGCCGCACAGCTCGTTTCACGCCGCACCGCGCTTTTCTTTTCACGTTTTCGTTCCACCAACGACGAGAGCGGCCCTTCGTTGCGAAGAAGTCGTGTGACCATTGTCAGCGGCGACAACACCCAAGGGTGCGTCACATCGAGCCTTGCTCGTAGCCGCTCACCATCGTCACATGCAGCAGTGATACCCGTCTCACATGCTAGTACGGCAGACGAGTTTAGCCCCTCCCTCCTCACGCCACCCTGCCCCCCTCGGAAGCGCAGATGAGATCGCCTACGCCGCTGCGGATGCCGTGGATGCCGGCGATTCAGCGCATATGCAGGCCATTTCCGCTCCGTTCCACTCCCGCTTTTCACCTCACGCTTTCACTGTACCATCCTTCTCCCCTTTCTTCCTTGCGTCGTCTTCGCTCTCACGGACGCGAGAGGTTACTTTCTTCGCTCCTCGGTGATCCTTGCATTCACTCTCATCCTTCGCTCTGCTCGTTCACTCGGTCACGCCGCCGACACCGAGACACGCCGACGCTCAACGGAGGAACGGGCTCTTGAGAGCTGCGCTCTAAAATTGGTTGAAATGCTGTTAATTCGTTCAGAAGCGTGCTCCGTAGCTCAGCTTGGTACCCCATCAAATGTAAGCCTTGGCTTTGTTAATATTGCAACGAACAATTCATGGAGTTCAGCCACAACTATTTATTGCGGGCTAACTTGTGCACGGGGAGTAAATGAAAAGACGACTGCCGTGTTCCAAACAGGAGATTGGAATACCTTCTCTTTTGCTCTCGGGCGCCGCTTCACCTCTTCTTGTATATCCCCAACAACGGTCACATACGATGCGAGTGCGTGCGGCGAATGCACGTACCAGTATGTCTTCGTCTTTTCCGACACACGCCGCTGTCCTCTTGGAGGGCGCACGAACCTGCGCACATTGTTTATGGATGGTTTCTGCCTTGTATCGATATGGTCCATGTCGATTTATACTGATGTTACTAAACCCGATGGACCTAACATTTTAGAGCTCTAAGCCTTCATTCTTATGAAGAAAAGAATGAGAAGGCGCGGTAACGATGCCTCCGCAGTCCATAGGAATAGTTTCCTTTTTTTTAACCCAGTACGTTGTCCGCTCCCACAACTATACGATACCACCACGGCAGGCTTTCGTGCACAAAAGCAGGGAACGAAGAATGGGGACTAGCCTGACTCAAGCGCTCGTGCTTGTCTGGTCTTGTGCTTGTCTTGTGCTTGTATTGTCTGTCAAGTAGACAAGCTGGTGCGAACAGCTCGCTCAAGCCAGTAAAATGTCATACGAATTCGAATGCCAGGAATGCTCGTCCCTCCTTATCTCATCAACCCTCAGTGTACCTAAAGTGTACCCCAGTGAATGGGCAAGCACGTTAAGGGCATCATTCATTGGTTAAGACATCGGTGTAGCTTACACCAGCACTTTTCTGTTTGCAATAGGGCAAACTCCGCGCCTAGAGTGCAAGCGACCAGGTGATATTAAACATGTGCTGTATCACTGTCGACGACGTACCACCGTGTGCTTAGAAACAAATAACTCATTCGATAACAGGACAAATACAGTCTATATTCCTTTCCTAGGGCACAGGGGCTGACGCGCGGCAACAATCCGAGCCACGAACGCTCTGCTGTTATACAAGTCAATCAAAGAAAATGCCAAAGAAAACTATCGCTTACAAATGCACCATATGCTGCCTCATTTTACCCCAGATTAGTAGATTAGCCACAGTAGATCGAAGATAAAAAAAATGCACCGACAATTACGATACTCCCTAATGCGCAGTTTGAGCGCTGCTCTGTGCGTGGTTTCATTTCGCGATATACTGAGGCATCACACCAATCAAAGCACCGAATGGCAGAGCCACGACACGCGGCGCTCTACAGGGTGCTTTTTTTTTTTTTTTTGCTTCAGCAAATTTTTTAAAGATTGCCTATGGCAGATAACCCTAGATCTCGATTACTTGATGAGGCGGCCATTACTTCTACGAGAAATCAAAATGTTCAGTAGATTAGTTGATTACGCCTTGAGTAATTAACTTTCACTTTCACAGTTAACAAATCAGATGTATGCGTTAAGAGACAAAGCCGGCAATATCATTACTAATATGGATGAGATAGTTCAAGTGGCTGAGGAGTTCCATAGAGATTTGTGCAGTACCAGTGGCACTCACGACGATAATGGAAGAGAGAATAGTCTAGAGGAATTTGAGACCCCACAAGTAACGCCGGAAGAAGTAAAGAAAGCCTTGGGAGCTATGCAAAGGGGGAAGGCAGCTGGGGAGGATCAGGTAACAGCAGATTTGTTGAACGATGGTGGGCAGATTGTTCTAGAAAAACTGGCCACCCTCTATACGCAATGTATTCAGGTATTCATAGACCTGGATTGGGAAGAATTGGGGATAAGAGTTAATGGAGAATACCTTAGTAGCTTGCGATTCGCTGATGATATTGCCTTGCTTAGTAACTCAGGGGACCAACTGCAATGCATGCTCACTGACCTGGAGAGGCAAAGCCGAAGGGTGGGTCTAAAAATTAATCTGCAGAAAACTAAAGTAATGTTTAACAGTCTGGGAGGAGAACAGCAGTTTACAATAGATAGCGAGGCACTGGAAGTGGTAAGGGAATGCCTCTACTCAGGACAGGTAGTGACCGCGGATCCGGATCGTGAGACTGAAATAATCAGAAGAATAAGAATGGGCTGGGGTGCGTTTGGCAGGCATTCTCAGATCATGAACAGCAGGTTGCGACTATCCCTTAAGAGAAAAGTGTATAACAGCTGTGTCTTACCAGCACTCACGTATGGGCCAGAAACCTGGAGGCTTACGAAAAAGGTTCTACTTAAATTGAGGATGACGCAACGAACTATGGAAAGAAGAATGATAGGTGTAACGTTAAGGGATAAGAAAAGAGCAGATTGGGTGAGGGAACAAACGCGAGTTAATGACATCTTAGTAGAAATCAAGAAAAAGAAATGGGCATGGGCAGGACATGTAATGAGGAGGGAAGATAACCTATGGTCATTAAGGGTTACGGACTGGATACCAAGGGAAGGAAAGCGTAGCAGGGGACAGCAGAAAGTTAGGTGGGCGGATGAGATTAAGAACTTTGCAGGGACGACATGGCCACAATTTGTACATGACCGGGGTAGTTGGAGTAGTATGGGAGAGGCCTTTGCCCTGCAGTGGGCGTAACAAGGCTGATGATGAATTAACTTTGATGTTTCAATGCACAGAACAGCAGTTTCTTTAAAAAGTAACTAGAACGCCAGTGCATTTCACCAGACACTTTGAAAACTATTATTTCGGATCTGGTGTGGTCCAGAGTATTCGTTTCAAGTGGATACGCCTTGCGAACTCAGCGGCTAAATTTGGTAGATTGAAATATCTGGCGTAAAGTAATTATTTAGAAAGTTAATTATCGTAATTACGATAATTATACATTTTGACATTTTGATTTCTCGTATAAGTAATGGCCGCCTCATCGAGTAATTTACATCAAGGGTTCGCATTGTGTTATCTACCATATGTAATCTTTGAAAAATTTGCTGCAGCTAAAAAAAAGTACATTTCATATAGACCGGCTGCACAGTTGGCGCTTCAGGGCAACAGCAGCTTTTGCAACCGTAATCTTTACCGGGAAACGCTGTGCGCGAAGGCGAGCTTTCTAGATTTTCTTTTTCTTTCCCGCGAACGGCCGGCGCCGCCGTGGATGAACGGATGTGAGCGCCATCTGTTGGTGCTTCAGGGTTTCGTCCTCCGCTTTCCTCCTCGCGCACTCTTTGCTATCGCATTCTTTCATTCCCCGCTGCGCTCCACGTTCCCTAGGTTACGCTGACGAGGCATGGCGACGCTCGACACAGCACCGGCGCTGCACTCTAAAGAAGTGCGAATCAGACAACAGAGCGACAGAGTGTTCTATTTTTTTCTTTTACTGGAATGAAGTTTCCCCCTTGACAATTTTTAGGATAATACATTTCGTCCACTCAACCGTAGATCTCAAAGACAAAAGACGACTTCAGCAATCTCCGAACTTTGGAAAGATTGGATGTGATTTGTAGACGATCACAAGGAAGAAGACGGGACGGGTACAAATACAATGAACCAACTTGCCCAACAACGCAATTACGCCTGTCCCGTCTTCTTCCTTGTGATCGTCTACAAAGCGCATGCAATCTTTCCAAATACAATGAACCAACTTGCCCGACGACATATCCTGCTAATCTCCGAACGGCTTGCAAATAGCTGAAAGTACAGGGCAGGAAGGTACCCGCGTTAAACGATCACATTTTTTCTGGCACGCAATGCTCCTATACGCGTTTCCTTCAGAAAGAGAAAAGTTAACTTTATTGGAGGCCTAAATTAGTATAACATCCATGGCATAGGAGCTAGCGTGGAGGCCATGCGGCTGTGGCGCTTTTAGCCCACTCTAACAGCATGACTTGGCATTCTGGGTCATTCGCCTTGATCGCACACTCTCGGGCCTCAAATTTCTAGTGCGCACACTCTGCAAACGGATCCCGTCGGCCATGCTTCTTATTCCACCCTGCAACTCAGTTCGTTCGTTCGTTCGTTCGTTCGTTCGTTCGCTCGCTCGCTCGCTCGTTCGTTCGTTCGTTCGTTCGTTCGTTCTTTCGTTCGTTCGTTCGTTCGTTCGCTCGCTCGCTCGCTCGCTCGCTCGTTCGCTCGTTCGTTCGTTCGTTCGTTCGTTCGTTCGTTCGTTCGTTCGTTCGTTCGTTCGTTCGTTCGTTCGTTCGTTCGCTCGCTCGCTCGTTCGTTCGTTCGTTCGTTCGTTATATTTTTTTGTTTAATGTCGTATGTCGTAAGTCAATGTCGTATGTTGGCCGCTGATCCTTAAGTTCGGCGGGGCAGCGACTGTCCCGTATGAGATGATATACCCTACAATTTTCACTTCCCGAAAGGTTCTTCTATCCACGGCAAAATTTCGTTTCCTTCCTGATCCTATCCTTCAACAACTTTCGTCATGAGTGCATTAGTACTCTGTCACGACGTACTTATGACTTTCGCAACGCCATTCAGATTCTGCTCCTATATCCGCCTTTGTAGTAATGCGTCGTGCATCCAATTAGAGCTTGCCTGATTTTTTTTAAACAGCGTTCCACAACACCATGTCCAACCGAGCTATGGTTCAAGTCGTCAGAAGCAGCTCCCTTGCGACATACATATGTGATCGCGTTATATTCGTAGAAGTACTATGTTTATTCGCCATCGTTTCTTTTTTATGTAAGTTTCCTTGCTCGCTGCACGAATAATCTGCACGAAAACCGGCCCCCTACTGTGTGCTATGCGGTAGCCGCTATGAAGAAAGAAGTAGAAGGGTGCGTTAGCTCGTGCCTTAAGGTCACGAGATTGTGGAAGAAGAACGCCGTCTGTTCGAGGTGGACGAGCGAGCAAGCAAGCCCGAGGACGTTTCTACAGGCACCTCTGCAGCATCACTGCACAAGCGAGAGGTACGGACAACACGTCAGCGTTCTCGCTTTCCTGCGCGATAGCTCTCGGGCGCCTAACCGCAAGCTACACGAAGCGTTTGTTCCGAGCGCCAGTATGATTCACGCGGCCCTAGCTGGGCTATCTTGTCTAT
>NC_092819.1:103032839-103062839 GCF_023375885.2 Dermacentor andersoni | reverse complement strand
GTCGGTCGGTCGGTCGGTCGGTCGGTCGGTCGGTCGGTCGGTCGGTCGGTCGGTCGGTCGGTCGGTCGGTCGGTCGGTCGGTTCTGCTAGTTTAACATCTCAACAGCATGGAGTATAGTCGCTTAATGTCACAAAGCGCATCTCTGTAAAAATAAATGCGTAGAGGACGAATAAAATCGCGTCGCAACCTGCGCTCTTGCTAGAAATGTGGCTATATACGAGTCATCCAGGGGACACGGTGACGTATTAGCGAAGAGTGAGTATTCGAAAATAAAATACAAAAGGCAGAGTGCCTCACTTGCCTGTTCGTTGCAAGCTTGCCTATTCCTTGTAGACGTCCTGAATTTAAACACCCTAAATACGCGCAAAAATTACCGCGCGGCTGGCCCCTCGAGACATTCGATTTGTTTGTAAGCATTACACTGCATTAACGTAACCTATCTTTCATCTAATACCCTCCACCGAGGTGGTCTGCCAAGTAATAAAAAGACTACACGCGGAATCTTCTGTGGGGTTTATGTAAATGATGCGTAAGCATTTGCTACTAATCACCTGCTGTTTCGTCCTCGTCTGCTGCTGTGTTTGGCGTAATTGCGAGAAACACCGCGAACGAATGGCGAAACGCAGAAGCGCGGTTGCAACAGTTAAATGTAAACCGACCCCAGCATGAGACGACGAAGAAGACGCGAGTAGCTGCAACGCTCGCTGTAGTTATATGACACACCATCACGCACCTTCAGTGGTTCATTGTCAAGATAGCCATCGACTGGAACAATCATCCCACGAACATTGTCCTTCACGTCGACCCTGTTAAGTTCAAAGCCGCCGTTGAGAATCTCTCCGTAAACATCAACTCCGCCCACCGCTCATGTAAAACGCTGTGCACAGGGTCCTTGAGGTATTTTCAATAAATAAGTGCTCAATCGAAGAAAGTCACGCGTGAAAATACATTTAAACCTAAATACGGTAAGACATTAACTAGCAAAAACAGGCCTTCGAATATAATATAAACACAGTCAATAAAGCAGTACATATTAATAAGATGAAAACATGGTTTGATGTAATGAAGACGCAGATGTTCTAGTATGGAAAGCTCAGTCAGAACGTAACTTATGAGCAACTTTTTGCAAATGATGGCAGCAACGTGGCAGGGAAGCTCGTATAGGAGAAAAACGAAGCGGCAATAGGTTATCGTGCAAGCACACGGACGGGCAATCTTGAGGGCATCACCCATGCGTTGAGACATGCGCGGAAGTGCTGTGATATAAATAAATAAAAGTAACTATTCGCTTCAGGCCAGCGTCGTCCTTTAAGGCCAGCGCCTGACCTTTAAGCGCGTCATATGAGCGCTGTCGCGTCTGACCTCTTTTTTTTCATGGAATCGACCAGCGTAACCGAATTTTGAAAGACGCCGTTTTCCTTCGCACAACATACACTTAACCTTGGTCAAAACACAGCTTCAATGTAGATAGTGCCAACCTGCCGCCACGAACCTGTTGAGCCACTTTTGTATCCCCAGCACACGCGTGGACTGGAACCGTCGTCCCGCTTTCATCAACTTCAATTAAGACTGCCGTGCACCATGCCGTTTGTTAACTGTTTCTGCGTATGTCGCATTTCTTTAGACAACTTCACTCTGTGATGCCTTCGGGCCTTGAAGAGTATTCGAAATAAATAAATAAATATGCTAACGGCGAGTTAGGTCGTTCTCTAAGCAATCTACACATAAAGAAAAACGCCCACGCAGCTTACATCAACCAGCTCCGAGTTCCAGCTTCAACTGCAACCCGTGTCCGCGGTGGCGTCGGCTCAATCATCGCCGCTACGCGGTTCGTCCCCGAGACTCGACGTGGCCACGGGAGTACGCGCGAACCTCGCGATCGCCAGTGTTGTCGACACCTGGCAAGAACCCCGCGCGCCTCATATTGGTGTTTCGGACGAGCTCCGGGAGAAACCCGCCGAGACGCCGGCAGCAGCGCAGGCTCGTGCTGCTACCGCAGCGGAGGAGCTCGAGCAGCAGGCGCCCAGCCAACAGTCACCGCAGGTCAAGACGCACGGCGACGTTTCGGCAGCCAAAGCAGTTGTGGTAATGCAGCATGAACACGTTCTCGTAAAACTGATAATGTCTGCACTACTGGCTCTGCCTAAGTCACATTAACTTGTAAAACTGTGTCACTGATCTTATTATCATTACTATTACTATTATTATTATTATTATTATTATTATTATTATTATTATTATTAGTAGTAGTAGTAGTAGTAGTAGTAGTAGTAGTAGTAGTAGTAGTAGTACCACCACCACTCGTAGCACCCATTCTGTAACTCTAACGGACCGCCAGTTATCTGTCCTACACGTTACATATCCTGCTCAGGTCCAATTTGCCCTCATAATATCAACGGTATATTATCGGCCACCCCCGTTGTTCTCTGACCCGCACCGCTCTCTTCCTCTCGCTTAACGTATATATGCCTAACTTGTTTCGTTCCATCGCATGTTGCGTGGTCCTTAACTTGTTCTCAAGCTTTTTTGTTAGCGTACAAGTTTACAAGTTGTTAAGAATGGCGAGCTGCAAGGGAAAATTGCCACCCAATTACGACTGGGGGACAAGGCGCGCATCCCCCACTCTCCGTCGCTGCAGCTAGACTGCGTTCGAAGAAGCGGGCTTTGTGCTGAAAACCGCCTCCATCCACGAGCCCCATCTCCGTTGTGACGAAACGGGTTCGAAGGACGAACTATTGTGCCCGAGGTCCCCAGCGCGAACCTGAGTTCGCTACGCATGAGCAAGCCGCGGCGGGACAACGAGCTACCCAGGATGTCTCCGAGCTTCCCGGAACGACTCCCCTCTGTCGTCGGCTCCAGTCCTTCGCACCTGTGTGTTTGCGTGTGTGTGTGCGTCACCTTGTCGCGGGAGGCGGCTAGTTTTGCGATGACGAAACGAACATTCGCTGCCTTGTATCGCCGAAGGACCGAGCGTTTAAAAACGGCTGTTGGGCGGAGGCTCGACACACTTCTCTCGTGCAGTCAGGTTGGACTGACACACTTTCTCTTGAGCAGTCATGTTGGACTGACACTCTTTTTCTTAAGCAGTCATGTTAGACTGATTTAATTTCTGTAAATAAACCCATTTTCCTCGTTCTCGATGAGAAGCAGTTCTTCCCTTCATCAACGTCCTCAGCGTGTTTAAGTTGGACGACGGCATGGGCCAGCTACCTTCGAATTCATGCCAGACTCCAATCTTGGCAACGGATCTCGATCGATGGGATTGAGCCCCCAATCCTGACAACTGGCTGACAGCGGTGGGATGGACTTTGCGACATGATGCTGTATCTGCGGTGAGTGCGTGATTCTTGCTTTGACTCTCTAGGCTTCATTTTGTGGTTGTTCTGTTTAGAACTGTAGGGAAGCTAGATTGTTGTGTGTTAGCTAGGTTGTGTTTTCCTAGCTAGATTTAGAGAGCAGAATCAAGGCAGTAAAGCAGCAGTCATGGGGTTAAGGACACTGCTGAGAGACGAGTTGTTGATTGTTGGTGAGGAACTGGGCCTAGATGTACGCGAGGAAATGCTAAGATCAGAATTATTGCATATCATTTCCGAACAGGCCAGTGAGGAAGATATTTAAATGGGATTGGAACTTCTCAATAAGAGAGGGAAACGGGAAAGAGAAAGATCAGCACGGGAAAGAGAAAGAGAAAGAGAAGAACGGGAAAGAGAAGAACGGAACAGGGAGAGAGAGGAACGCGATAAAGATCGCGAGTTAACAAAAATGCAACTTGAACTTGAAAGCAAACGTTTGGAGTTGTCTCAAGGAAGTGAAGGCGCTCTGAGACGATCAAGTGAGGCAGAATCGTACCGCATGGACAGGCTATTAAAGCCATTTGAGGTCGGGACCGACATAGGCTTGTTCCTAAGCAATTTTGAAAGGACTTGCGAAAAGATGAACTTCGGCCCGAATACATGGCCACAGCGGTTGCTGTCTATGTTGCCGTGTGAGGCGGCGGAAGTAATCGCCAGACTGAGTGCACAGGATGCATATGATTATGCAAAAGTTAAGGCTAGTCTCCTGAAGAAATACCGCCTTTCAGCCGAAGCTTTTCGGCAAAGGTTGAGGAGCACAGGCAAGAAAGATAGCGAGGGATATCCGGAGTTTGCATATAGCTTAAAGGCCAACCTAGTCGAGTGGCTTAAAAGCGCGGAAGCGTACGACAGCAGAGACATGATCATTGAATGCATGTGTCTAGAACAGTTTTACAAAACCATCCCCCAAGCTGTGAAACTGTGGGTGCAAGACAGAGGTAATGTAAACACTGTGGAAAGGGCGGCTGAATTAGCCGAAGAGCACGCAACCCGTAGAAAGTTGAACGCCGAGGAGGGAAACTGGGACGGTCGAAATGGACCGCGGAAACCATTTCCGTTCAAAAAGGGTGCGCAGACTAGACGATCGGAGCCTGTAGACATGGCGGAAAAGCCCGCAGAAAAGAGCGAGGAGAAACTTAACGGAGAAACCGCACAAAAAGAACAGAAAAGAAAATTCGAATCTTTTAGACCAATGCGCTGTTACAAATGCCACAAACTGGGACATATAGCTGTAAACTGCGAGAAGTCTAGCGTAGTTTTCTGCAAGTTAATGGAAAACCATGCCGAGTGCTAAGAGACAGTGCCGCCACGATGGACATTGTCCATCCGTCTTACGTGACGGTAGATGACTTCACCGGAGAAGTAGCATGGATAAAACAGGTTGTAGAAGAACACAGCGTGTGTCTGCCAGTGGCGTAGCCAGAAATTTTGTTCGGGGGGGGGGGGGGGGGGGGGGGGGGGCTACGCCACTGGCCCCATGTATTTATATATATATATATATATATATATATATATACACATGGGGCCAGTGGCGTAGCCAGAAATTTTGTTCGAGGGGGGGGGGGGGGGGGCACGTTGCAGCTCGTCCTCCTCCTTAAGAGGAAGCTTTAGCTCGGGTGCTCCTATTTAAATACATGTAGAAGGGGAATTCGTTTTTCCCTGCAACCACTTCACCGAATTTGAGGAGGTTTGTTGTATATAAAAGAAAACGTTTAATTCTAGTGACTGCTGGTATCGAATTTTTCATTTAGGTGGTCAATTATTTTTTAAAAATTGGTCAAAATCGAAAATTTTCAGAAAACGACACTATCAAGTTTAAAACTCCGTGACTCAACTATGAAAAATGATATCACAATTCTGTGAATTGCATCTAATAGTACATCTACAGCGGACAAAATAGATATGCTAGACATGAATCTCAAAAAAATTTAGTATTGTGGAAATACGGCTTTTGCACAACCGTTGTACACAACGTAACCAATTCACGTAAGATACAAATTGACATATCAAACTTGTCCGCTTTCACTGTTATAATAGATGCCGTTTACAGAACTACAATATCTGTTCTTCATGCATAGCTATTAGTTTGTAAACGTCGTGCTTCTATATTTTCAAACCTTCGAATCTTTCAAAATATTTTAAACAAAATTCAGGCCCTAAATCGAAGTTCTGTTTCCAACAGACACTAGAATTTAACTTTCTCTCTCAAATGCAACCAATTTCAATAAAAGCGATTAGCAGGATTATCTCAGAAAAGCGTTTCTGCGTTTTACAAGTATTTGAATAGGCCGCGTCGGATTGGGCCCGAGCTAAAGCTTCCTCTTAAACAATTTGTCGAGGGATCAAATACATGAATAATAACTGCATTCTCATTGCCAAAGATGCTGCAAACGAATTCTTTAACGCTACGCACTGTCAAAACGATAAAATATGTATTTTTTCATAAAAGAATAAACTCGTATGTGCCAAAAATTTTGCCCAAGATAACTGATATCAATGCTTCCATATTTTTGTCTATTTATTAAGTAAAGAAAATATCACATGAACTTTAGAACTATATCAGTTCGAAACCAGGAAAGCAGTGCATGCCGCTGATATGAAAAATTAAAAGGCAATGAACTGAACAAGTTGAGGACAAATATGTTAATGAAACTTTGTCATTCAAGAACTGTGCTTACATTCTTGTATTTATGCAATGGCCAGTGAAAAATCTCAATAACGCTGTCGTTTGTTCCGATGTATTACGCAGGAGTAGCTGTCCCCTGTCGTGTATCGTGAGTAATTGCACCGAAGTGATAGTCGCGACAGAGAGCACGTATAAAAAGCAGGAGTTCTGCAAGATATACGAGGGCAAGTCAAATGAATGTGAGCCAACAACGGGGTATGTTATTTAAAAGTAGTCTTCATGAGAATTTAGACATTTGTCCCATTGACTAACTAGTCGCGTGATTCCCGTCTTATAAAACTCCTTGGGTTGCTGCTTAAAAAAGTCTGTATCTGGTTCCCTTGAGCTGTTTTTTCGGTTGCCCCAAAATGTAGAAGTCGCAAGGTGACAGATCTGAGCAGTATGGCGGATATTGCAGCGTTTCCCACTTGAACTTTGCCAGTTTTGTATTAACCACATAAGTGACGTGGGGACAGGCATTGTCGTGGAACAAGATGACCCCATTCGTCAATTTTCCACGTTGTTCGTTTTTGATTGCGACACGCTGCCGTTCTGGCATTTCACAATATCGGAAACAATTGATAGCCTCTCAAGATTTAGCAAATTCTATCAGTAATGGACCCTGACAATCGAAAAAAAAGTCAACAACACCTTTCCAGCGGAAATGATGGCCTTTGCGTTCTCTGGGCGTGGTAAATTCGAACGTTTCCACTGTAAGCTTTGCCATCGTGTTTCAGACTCGTAGTAGTGGCACAAAGATTCGCCCCCATCACAATTTCAAACAAGAAGTCCTCATCCTCATTGTGATACCCGATCAGATGAGTCAAGGCAGCGCGAAACTTCGCCGTCTTCTCGCGATGGATCAAAATCTTGGGGATCCATTGCGCGCCAAACAGCCGATAACCGAGAAGCTCATGAATTATGGCGTGAACCGAACCGTGACTGATGTTCAGACGGTCTGCCAGTTCATCGATGTTTATCCTCCGTTCTTGTTTCATCAGCTCATGAACCTTTGAAATTGTGTGGGGGGTGATTGCACGATGGTTTTGGCCCGGTCTTGGAATGTTTTTGCAACGTCCTTTGAACCGTTTGCTCCAACGCTTCACAGTGGTCAATGAAATACAGTGTTCAACGTACAAGGCAGCCATACGGCGATTAATATCTGTTTTGGAAACACCTTCAGCTGTCAAAAACTTCGCGACACCGAGCTGTTCAATTTTCGAAGTGTCCATTATGTGACGCAACCATATTAAACCCAGTGTATGAGAGCCTTAAAGAACATTTATCTTCACACCTGCGTGTCACTTTTGTAAATGAGACATGCATTTCTCCTACGCGCATGCCTCGCAGATAATGAACCGAACCATTATTGCGCGCTTAGAGTAGGCTCACTTTCATTTGACTCGCCCTCGTACATTAGAAATGCAAAGATACAATGGGATATACAAATGCGAAAATACGGCTTGATAAAGGACAAAAAAGTGTCACTGGAAACAAAGTTCACTGCATGTATACACAAAACCTCGCAACAAGATATTTAAGTAAAAGTATAAGTCTCCAATGAGTCTGTGTATGTAAGAAAAAGTAACTGTGTATAATGCGTCAAACAAGGCAAATAAAGATGTTGCACAATTATAGATTCACAGAATCCTAGATTCCGCCCCCATTCCATCCACTCGCCCCGATGTATTGCGCGCGACGGAAGGCTGCGCGCTTGCTCCCCGCTTTTCTCCTTTGCGCACGCAAGACTGAGCCACCATCGTCGGCTCACCCATTCCACCTCTCCTCCTACGCTTTCACTCGCACATACAGCATGCAGCGCGTGGTCACGATGTTATTACCCTTGGACTTTATACGAAACATGAGGGCGACGGTGACGGTCGGAATGCGGCTGGAGTGTCCATATAATTGTTTTCGCAATAATACAATAAACGTATCCAGCAACTGAAGCGTCCCGTCGCCCATTACTTTCCCCAAAAGAAGTATCGAAATCGAACTTTCACCGTGCGACAATTTGCTGCGCCGTAACAATGTATTTTTTTTTTTTTTTTTGCTGTGGGGCGGAGGCACCGAAATGAAAAAAAAAAAGAAACGCATAGGAAAGTATGTTGGTCAGAATCGAATGCCTACTTCGGGCACCTAATGGGGCTACGGAAGGAATGCCGAAGAAAACATGAGACGCTTGGTCCACTGAGAACCATACGCATACTGCTCAGTATCCTACACCGGCGAAACAAGACTTTCCGGAAAGGTTCCGCTCAAGGAACGCGGTGCAATCCTTCGATTCCCCACAGTGATGGCGGCGAGCGACCATTGTTTTTTTTTTCTCGTCTGCTAGCCAGAAAGCGTCCAAAACTCTGTCAGGTGAAAATCCACTCGGCCAGCGCAAACCGAACGCGCACCGTACTGCACCGCGCGGTGGTCGGGGCCATACGAGAAAAACGTATGCGCTCTGGCTGGCTCTGGCAGCCCGCGGGTAGGGTAGCGAGAACAAAAAAAAATTGAAGCGGCTCAATGTGACCTCGCGAATAAAAGTCAAAGTAGAAAAAATAAATAAGAACGTAGTTACTTCGGCTGACTTTAGTGTCTTGACATGGATGTTCTGGCGTAGGTTAAAAAAAATGTTGATATTTTTTTATGTGACATGACGGCACAAATGAACCACCCCAACGCTTCGTCTCATTGGACCTCACTGCGTGCTTTGTCAACTCGTCTGCCATTGCTTTGATTTGGCTTGTCTCATGGTATGTTGCGATGTAAGACTTTAGAAAAGTCAATGAACCTTTGGCGTCAAATGTTTATAACAACATTAAACCCACAAAGTTCCGCAATTGAAAATCTAAAGCACAACTTTGGAAATGTCAATGCACCTTTCACATCAAGAGCTTATGAGATTTATACCCATAAAGTTTCGCAATTGATATCCATGCGCTCCATAGATTCCGTGGCCTCAGTGAGATTCCGCGGCGAGCCCGCTCACCATCAAAGCACCCTTGAAACTTTGTGCTCGGATGGGACTGCTTGGCGTTATGTGACTCCCGGTGTATGGGCGTGGCCACGAAATCCAGCCCGAGTTCGCAATCTTCGCGGTTAGATGTCTTTTCGAGCGCCAAAAGGCATGCTAGACAAAATCCAGAGTGATTTCCGGCGCCGGGGGTCGCTTTGGTTGGCGGTCCATGGACAGCCCGAAAAAATTTCGGGGGGGGGGGGGGGGCTGAAGCCCCATAAGCCCCCCCCCCCTGGCTACGCCCCTGGTGTCTGCCCATGGCCAAAGTCAAAATCAATGGACCATTCGGGGAGCTAGAGACTGAGGCTGCAGTTTCCGAATTTTTGTCACTGCAGTATCCTTACATCTTTTCGAATCGTTCGAATCAGTTACTGTGTGACAAAGGGCTCAAACTGGGAGAGGGCATAGTACAAGCGTTGATCCGAGGCCAAGCTCGTAAGATCGCGGCGCTTTCGGCTGAAAATGCACAGGCTCCTCCAGCGGAAGCAGAAAAGGGGATAACTTCAATACCCGAATCCGAGCTAGGCCCGAGGGACAAAAGAACAGTTGATGAGAGCCTGCCAGCTGACCAGCTCAATGAGAGCGTAGCACTTGAGTGTCAAAGTTCTAGCCTGCAGGAAGAGCAAGCTGACGCACTCACAAGCGAGACAGGGCCGTTATTATCACCGGCCTCAAAGAACTTTGATCAGCTCTTACGTGTGGATAAAGAGTCACTGGCAGCTGAGCAAAAGAATGATGAGAGCTTAGCTAAATTACATGACACAGCTAAAGAAGGCATTGCTAGGCGCAATGTGACGATACATGAGAGAGGAGGTTTGTTGTATCGGCACTACAAAGATCGAAAGGGTAGGATTTTAGATCAGTTAGTCGTACCTACTAAGTATAGGGAGGACCTTTTGAGACTCTGTCATGGAAATGGGTGGTCCGGCCACCTAGGCATAAACAGATCAAAGGAAAGATTGCTTATGGAATACTACTGGCCTGGCTGTTTCAAAGACGTAGAAAACGTTGTAAGATCATGCGACGCCTGCCAGCGTTCTGGTAAACCAGGAGAGACATGGAAAGCTCCACTGAAGGTAGTGCCCTTAATAACAGAGCCTTTCAGACGACTTGTAATAGACACGGTAGGGCCTCTTCCAAAAACAAAATCGGGCTACAGGTACTTGTTTACCATGCTGTGTCCGGCTACCAAGTTTCCAGAAGCAATCCCTTTGAAAGAGCTCAGTTCCACCGAAGTAGTAGACGCGCTTTTAACAGTGTTTGCACGAGTTGGGTTTCCAGCCGAAATTCAGGCAGATCAAGGGTCAGTATTCACGAGCGCACTGACCTCCACATTCTTGCAAAAGTGCGGGGTAAAGTTAATGCACAGTTCTGTCTATCACCCTCAGTCAAACAGTGTAGAGAGGTGGCATTCGGTGCTTAAGCGAGTTTTGCGTGCGCTCTGTTACGAGCATAAGGAGGACTGGGAGAACTGTCTGCCGGCAACTTTGTTTGCTTTGCGAACGGTTCCACATGAAGCGACAGGTTTCTCACCAGCAGAACTAGTGTATGGGAGGACACTCCGTTCTCCACTGAGAATGTTAAGAGAGATGTGGGAGGAAAGAGGTGAGAGTCCAACAATGGTTGAATACGTGCTAAATTTACTGGAACGGCTAAGCGCAACCCAAGAACTAGTCGGAAAGAACATGGGAGTAGCTTAAAAGAACGCCAAATTCTATTACGACAAGAATGCGAGGCTTCGTACGTTTAACGCCGGAGACCAGGTAATGATCCTCAAACCTTCAAGAAAGAACAAGCTTGAAGTTCACTGGGACGGGCCCGTTAAAGCGCTGCACAAACTCTCAGACACTAACTATGCTTTGAGAATGCCCGGTCGCAGGAAGGAAGTGAGGATATATCACTGTAATTTGATGAAGCCGTATGTAGAGCGGAGCGGAGTCAACTATACCATCAAAGAGCCGGATGGCATTAGTACCAAGTTTAAGGAGTATAGGGCGACCTCCAACTCTGAAATCGGTCTAGAAGAAGTAGTCGAGCACTCGGTAAGCTCGCACGCTCTAAGACCCGAGCAGCTAGATGAGCTAAAAGAGGTGTTAGGGGAATATCTCGACAGATTCAGCGATCGGCCGGATAGAACCGAACTGATAACGCATGACATTGAGCTGACATCAACCGAACCAGTAAGATCAAAGCCTTACAGGGTGTCTCCAAGACAGAGAGAGATTATGGAGGCAGAGATACAGCGCATGCTAGAGTTGGGAGTTATTGAGCCCGCTGAGAGTGACTACACGTCACCGCTAATACTGGTAGAAACCCCTAACAAGGACCCTCGTCCGTGTGTTTACTACAGGAAGTTAAATGCCATCCCTAGGGATCAGCTGTACCCGATACCCAACATTGAGGAACGAATTGAAGGAGTTAGCGCTGCTAAATACATTTCCACTATAGATCTCGTGCGGGGGTACTGGCAAGTTCCCCTTTCAGAAAGTGCCAGCCGCTATGCCGCATTCATCTCGCCTGTAGGCACTTTTCGCCCTCTCGCACTCAGCGTCGGGCTGAAGAACGCGCCGTTTAGCTTCTCTAAGTTAATGGATATTGTCCTAAAAGACTTGCAGGAGTTCGCCTTGCCCTATCTTGATGATGTGGCAATTTTTTCGGACAGCTGGGAACACGTATCGCACCTCAAACAGGTGTTCTCACGGTTGAGGGAAGCCGGCTTGACGATGAAAGCGGAAAAGTGTAGGTTTGGTTGTTCGCAGGTTACTTATCTGGGCCATGTTGTCGGTCAGGGCATGAGACGGCCGGCAGAGCTGAAAATAGCTACGATTGGAGGATTTTCTCAGCCGCGCACAAAAACGGACCTTCGTTCATTTTTGGGACTTGTGGGGTACTATCAACGGTACATTCCGAATTACTCGCAAATGGCAAGTCCATTAACAGACGCCCTCCGAAAAGGGAGCACCGAGTAACGTACACTGGGATAAGGACAAGGAGAACGCTTTCCAAAGTTTGAAAACGCTATTGGTTTCTCGCCCTGTGCTTCGCGCGCCAGACTACACAAAGGAATTCATAGTTCAATGCGACGCAAGCGACAGAGGTATGGGCGTGGTACTTAGTCAGGTAGGCGACGATAACGAGGAGCATCCTATCCTCTATGCCAGCCGTAAACTAAATGTAAGAGAGGAAGCCTACAGCGCTTCAGAGAAGGAATGTGCTTGTTTAGTTTGGGCCGCACAGAAGTTGTCGTGTTACTTGTACGGAGCGAAGTTCATCTTCGAGACCGACCACTGTCCTCTGACGTGGCTCAATCAAATGTCACACAAAAATGGCCGCTTGCTCCGATGGAGCCTCACTCTCCAAGAGTACAACTTCTCCGTTAGATATAAGAAGGGAGAGTTGCATAGCAATGCGGATGGTTTGAGCAGGCTAATTTGAATTCTGCGTTTGAGGGTCCCGCCTAAATTTTAGGGTTACTAGTGCTAATTTTATTAAGCGAAGAAGATCCCCTCTCATTTAGCAGGATTCCCTCCATGATTGCTGAATTCGTCAGCAGGAATTTGCTTCAGAAATTGGCATAGCGAAATGCAGCATTTTTTGTTTCTGCACTTCTGTTGTTTTTTTTTTTTTTTTTTTTTGAAGCCTAGCGAGTCTAAAGTGAGAGCCAATGCACGTCATCTCGGCGCAGAGCCGTGTTGTGGGGTTCATTTTGGAGTTGCCTGTCCTTGTTGGATGTTTTGGGGCGGTGACATCAATACACAAGTGGTCGCTGCGAGCCAAGACATCAATCCCCCCCTGACCACCTGCCGTTCTCTTCCTGCCTAGCGGTTGTCAGCGCTAGACAGTCGAGATTTTTCGGGCCATGGAGGCGCTGTTAAGAATGGCGAGCTGCAAGGGAAAATTGCCACCCAATTACGACTGGGGGACAAGGCGCGCATCCCCCACTCTCCGTCGCTGCAGCTAGACTGCGTTCGAAGAAGCGGGCTTTGTGCTGAAAACCGCCTCCATCCACGAGCCCCATCTCCGTTGTGACGAAACGGGTTCGAAGGACGAACTATTGTGCCCGAGGTCCCCAGCGCGAACCTGAGTTCGCTACGCATGAGCAAGCCGCGGCGGGACAACGAGCTACCCAGGATGTCTCCGAGCTTCCCGGAACGACTCCCCTCTGTCGTCGGCTCCAGTCCTTCGCACCTGTGTGTTTGCGTGTGTGTGTGCGTCACCTTGTCGCGGGAGGCGGCTAGTTTTGCGATGACGAAACGAACATTCGCTGCCTTGTATCGCCGAAGGACCGAGCGTTTAAAAACGGCTGTTGGGCGGAGGCTCGACACACTTCTCTCGTGCAGTCAGGTTGGACTGACACACTTTCTCTTGAGCAGTCATGTTGGACTGACACTCTTTTTCTTAAGCAGTCATGTTAGACTGATTTAATTTCTGTAAATAAACCCATTTTCCTCGTTCTCGATGAGAAGCAGTTCTTCCCTTCATCAACGTCCTCAGCGTGTTTAAGTTGGACGACGGCATGGGCCAGCTACCTTCGAATTCATGCCGGACTCCAATCTTGGCAACGGATCTCGAGCGATGGGATTGAGCCCCCAATCCTGACAAAGTACATGTGTTATTATGTGGAATACGTTAGCTTTAGGCATGTTAGTATAGAGCATCTTAGTTAAGGGCAGCTTATGTCTACTAGAACAACAATATTCTGTCAACGTCACCTGGTTCCATAGCAATGTAGATAAATGCGGTCAAAATGCACAGATAATGAACAACACACCTGAACAAGAAAGTACAGCACTCTTTCACACAAGAAAGAGCATCAAGGCATTAGAGAGAAAGAGATTCCAGAAAGAATTCCTGCTGATTAAGCTCTCCACTTATACGTTAGTGGTTTCCTTATAAACACTTGGGGAGGTATTCTGCAGAGAGAGGCATGGACAGGCACTGCATAACCATGGTATTCCTACGTCATCAAAAGAAATACCATTGCATAAGTGCGGTTCATGTTCTTCGACGATGAGCTGCTGATCTTATCGTATGTGCTTGTTCTCTAAAGGGCAATGGGCCACTCTTTGGTATACATATAGAAATTTCAGGTTAATTGTCTTGTGCTTTTAACAAAAAGGGAAAAAGGGGGTGGTGAATAAGCTATATGGAAAACGATTTATGTTGGATACATCATCGCGGAAGACACCGTATGACAGACGCCGTATGACAGACACCGTATGACAGACACCGTAGACACCGACTTGACCTACTCTAGCTTATTGCAGTATTATGTGATCGTGCGTTATGGCAACAGGATAACGCAGCATCCCTAGAGCATTGGCTTATTCCTTACAGCTAGTTTGCTTTTTAATTGAAAATGTAGAAGAGCGACGCGAAAGCACCATTGTGGCATGCTAATGTGTTCTCGCGCTCAACACTGACGTGCTGCCAACCCGTGCTTACAGGGCAGCCGAAGCAACCACGGACACGCCACCAAAGCCAAGGCCTCATTTGCTGTCCCAACCAGGAAGCGCACTGCTGCGGACCTGTACCATTCCTTGGAGAATCTCGGAAAATTTGTGAGTTGCGTCATGCACTGCGTAACATCCTACGCGGCATCGAAGCTTCCATTTGGAGCAGGGTCAGACGTTGATGCATGTAGGCAGACAATCGGCGAACTTCACTTGCCATGCAGGACAGGCACTGGTTGATCTAATCGCATTTGCAATAACTTTTCTTGCAGGCAGAGACGACTCCGGAGCCAGGGACGCCAAGACCGACAAATTTCCCGACAAGGAAGCTAATCGCAATTACCGTGGCATGTGTGGGCGTTGGCGTGCTCTTCATGTTTGCCGTCTTCGTAGCCATCGCGAAGAAGCACATTGCGGTGGCCTCCAACCTATGCCGAACCAAAGACTGCGACCAGCACGCGATGCTGCTCACCAACCGCCTCGACACGAAACTCGACCCTTGCGAGGATTTCGCTGCCTTCGTGTGTTCTGCGTGGCGGGCGTCGCGGACGCACAGGGAACAAGCAAGATCGGTCATAGATGACCTGCGCTTCACCTGGTACGACCGCTTCGACAACACCTTGAGAAGGGGCGCGCTAAGCCTTACCGCGGCAAGGAAACCGCGCGCAATGTACACCATGTGCCGGCACTACTTCCCTGCAAATCTTTCGCAGATGGCCTTAATATTCATCCACATCAAACAGTACAATATGCAATGGCCGGAGCCACCCACGAAGCCACAGGATCCGTTGAGTATGCTCGTCTTGCTGAGCTACAAGTGGGAGCTGCACTTCTGGATCACGGTCAACATGCTGGAGTCCTCCCTCAGCGGCAAGCGACGCATCCTAGTCAGACCGGGTCTGTACCTCTCGATTCTGCTTAACCAACACGAGACGGTCGCACAGTGCTATGTCCAGTACTGGAAGCAGTACCTGGTATTCTTGTATCCGAATGTCAGCACTCGCCCAAATGTAAACGAGGAGCTTGTTAACGAGGTACTCAGGATTGAAGAAGACGTGCTCAACAGCTTGCAAGCCATGGCCGCGTCCCCTCGCAAGAGCCCCGCGCTGTTTTCCTTTGGCAAAGTACGCGCCTACGTTCCGAACGCTTCCGTCACCCTGTGGCGCGAGGCATTCCAGAGAGGCATGTCGCTGCAGCCGTCGCTAACCGACGACGACGAGATTGCCGTTAGCGACGTATCGTACATCAGGACGGTCTCTGAGCTACTGGCCAAGTACAGTGAAGTGCAGCTCAACATGCACATAACGTGGCTGGCTCTGCAGTATTACGCCCCCGTAGCCGATTACTCCGTTCTCGTGGGCTATTACGGCAGCAGAGAGAAGGCGAAAGAGTACCTGCCTGTTTATTGCGCGCACAAGACAGAGGCCGCTTACAAAGTGCTCGTACAGGCCCTCGGCTTCCACGCCCGGTTCACGGACCAAGACCGAACGGCGATCGACGCCGGCTTTCAGAGCCTCATGTCGACAGCGGTGGGAAAGATCAACAGCGCCCGCTGGATGGGCGACGAGCAAAGGGCGAGGGCTGTCGACAAGGTCGCCTCCATACGGATGGCCCTCTGGCCGCCGCAGTCTTTGCTGGGCAACGACATGCTTGAGCGACATTACGCCAACTTTCCCGAGAAAGCGCCGTCATTTGCCCAATACTGGATCCAGGCGCTGCAAGCTGCAGCCCGAATGAACCGGACGCCGGAGTTCAGCGAGGCGCTTCTGCTACTCGGGAGCCACTTCTCGACGTATGCTGACTACGACTACATATCTAACGTAGTGCAAGTGGCGATGGGCGCCGTTGCAAAGCCAGCGTACTACAGCCATGGTACCAAGGGCATGTTGTATGGCGGCCTGCTCTTCCTTGTGGCTTTGCAGCTAGTCAGGGCCATCGACGACGAAGGGATCAGGTGGGCGCCCAACGGTATCGCGCTCGGCGACTCCACCTTCTCGGCTCCTGCGTTAGAGGCGTACAGAGCCAGGTCGCAATGCCAGCACGGCGCCGATGACAGCGGGAGCGCGTTTCCCGATGTGCCCGCACTGGAGATCGCCTACTCCGCGCTGGAGGAATCGCGCTTTCGAAACGAGAGCGAACCCACAGCCCTGAGCGAGGATCTGCCGGAACTGAAGGTTTTCTTCATGACGCTATGCTACATGGCATGCGCTAGCCCCGGTGGTAGAAGCAGCATCGCTGCAGATTGCAACAAGGTCGTTCGCAATTCCTGGGCTTTCGCCGATGAGTTCAGATGTCCAAAGGGCAGCAAAATGAACCCGGAGAAAAAATGTTCGTTCTTCGCGTGACCTCTCGCCTACTACTGCGCTAGTTTATGTACAGTTAGTGCCATATCGCATGTTTAAATGGCCGCCGTGGTTTTGCGCTCTGTCATGGACGTTATATGCGCTACTTTCTTTTCTGTATATTCTGCTTCGGTTCTGTATATTTTGTAAGCTTTCCTGCGTGTAAATTTTGCTGCCCATATCTCCTGTGAGGCAATATTTGGCTGAATGTCGTGTATATTGATGAAACTTTTGCATTCAGTCTGCAGCGTTTACAAGAACTTCAGTGATGTGGTTTTGTATATTAATTTGTGACATCAGCCGAGCACGTGCAGTTCGTGAGTGGTCGAAGAACCATTCCTTTATACGGTCACGTGTTTCGCTTGTATTGACTCATCTGAGAAAACGTTCGCATTATTATATTCTTTTTATTCGTATACTTATGGGAACGTTGCCATAAGTCCGGTTAACCGTGGTTTGACGCTGTGGAGTCGTAACATCCTGTATCTCTGCTCATATTGACACCGCTCCACGAAGTAAATGTGTTGTTTTGTGTTCTATTGACTGTGTTGCTTTGTAGTTGTATATAAGGTAATTAATATAGGTGCTTCGATTGTTTTTGCCGGTGTCCCGCTTCAAAAAGCGATGGCTGTTCAAGCTGTTCTAACAATGCGCTGCGTGTCATCGATTAGATTATAAACTTCACGGAAAAACGCAACTATATGTCATACCTTTACATGTTCACTCGCTCCTTGCAAGGGATGTTTAAGCTCGAGGTTGGGCGTGTGTTTAACTCTCGCTACATAGTCATGCCACAAGGCAGGATACATGCTGTGAAACTGTCTTCTCGTAAATGCGTCCTCGATTGGCCATCGCCGCCTCGACTGCCTCGTTTTCACACCAGCCCGAACACTGATCATTGAGCAAAGGTCCTTGCGTGAGAAGCTTTGGGAATACTTCTTACGTTATCCTTTTCTTTAGTCAAAGCATGAAGAACCAATTGGCCCATTTTAAAAGATTTCTATTTAGAACGTTTTTCTGATGCCAATTCGCGCTGCTGCAGCAATTGATAGATCCCAGTGTAGAGCTCGATAAAAAGCAATGAAATCGCCACCCAAGCACTCCGTACAGATGGTTAACCAGCGAAGCTGAAACGTGTGGTCTCTGTTTATGACTGAGTTAATCCCGACGGTACATTAAACGACGGGTTGGTAGGCTGCCGAATCCACGGTACACATCTGCGGCGTGCGCTTGGCTGCACGAGCCTGTTGTGCCTGGGCTGCAGCGTCCGCACGGCGCGGACGAGCTTGTTCCCAGTTCGGCTCACGGCATCGCTAATCGAAAGCTGCCTGTTCCTCGGGATTGCGTATGCTGCGTGGCCCACCCGTTTCAGAGCCGAAGAGAAACTGCTGCGCACGCGCTCGGCTGCGACGGAGAGCAACGACAACAGTACAGGCGCAGGCAATCGTGCGCCTCTCCATTCTTTTTTTCGCACATGAGCATGGGGTCACGCCAGAGGCGTTTTCGGCGTACAGGCGACAGACGAACTGACGGACGGAAGGACGCATCGGCTAGCTATGTACAGCTTCGTTGTAGAAGGGCTGTAGCATAGGCTATAAGTACTTGTAGAATGCTCCGTTGAAACGCGCTATACTGGGCAACAAGAGCGCACGCCAAAAGAAACAAACACGTGAATAAGCGTCAAGCTGACGCTTAACCCAGTTCGCACAATACCGATTTGAGTTACTGAGACTGCTTGCTGATTAATGACGTACTCAATTACTGTTTGGTTAAAATAAACTGTGGTCAGTTATCGCTTGTCCACGTATTGCGTGTACTTTCGGCGCGTTCTTGTTCCTCAATAGCGGTTTTTCAATACTACGGCGAAATGCAAGGAAATTCAAATATGCATAGAGGTGCAAATCGTGAATTATCAGGTTGAAGAAAGGAATGGTGCGCACCACTCTGCTGGCAGTGCAAGTTTCTCAAAAGGCTGTTGTCGAATCGTGCAATGCTAAGCATGTGCAATGAACAACGACTACGTTCCTCTACTACCACTTTTGAGACAGACCATTTTGGCATGGCCACTTCACCAGCCATCGCCGCAGAGGCCGACAAAGGCGATGGTACCATTCCTAAAGGTGTCAATCTTGCACACGGCACGGTATGTGGCTACAGCTGCAAATGGCAATCCAAATTATTTTAACAGAATTTTTGTGGGCAAAGCGAACGCGTTCGCGAGCTTTTCTTTTTTTTTTTTTTTTGTCCACTTTTCACGCGCGAGTCACTACTCTGCAACCACGCTAGATCAACAGTCTCGACCCACACTTTAGTTAACCCAGCACAAGCACCGTAGTTTGGTACACTGTTGCAAGTAACAGTGGGATTTTTAAAATTATCTACGCACATCTTTGCATCGGTGGAGATGGAAGCTTTTGTAAGATTTTGCTGCGGACATGTCCCGCAGCGACAGACACCATTAAACGCAGCACCAACCCTACAATTAATATCACCGCGCCCGAGCAGTCGGAGGCTGTGCTGCTCAGCGCATGCCCGCAAAACCAACTCTGGGCAGTCCGGCTGGCCGACGACGGCGCCAAGACTCAAGGTCTGGCCGCCACCTGAGGAAGCGGAGCTCCGGTGGGGCGTATCTCCCGAGCCCGCTCCCCTTTACCGAAGCAAGGACATTTAATAAAGCTAACTCTCTCTCTCTCTCTCTGAAAGTATATTGCGTGATCTCGGATTACTTCCTCGATTACATTTTTGAGGTTACAGCACTGCCAATAAGAACACTGCCTTTACAATTACCAATTATATAAGCTGCCTTTACAATTACAAAGACGATTAAAAAATTGCATTTCAGGAATACAAAAGAAGTGTCAGTCGCACCTTGTACAGTGGCCCGTTGAAACGAAAAAAAAAGAAGAAAATAAGAATAAAATACATGGGGCGACACCGCCTTCTAGTTCTTCCACCAACTTCCGTTGACATCATCGATTTTGACGGCTTCAGCTGTGCACCGGCTAAATGTATGGCAAAAAAAGGAGGATTACGTTGCACTTCAAGATAAGCAAACAATCAACTTACAAGTGTCAGGAACTCCCTCTTCAGAAGAGCGGCCCAAGTAGACAAAAACATTTTGAAATCGTTAACGCCGCACTGACGTAATGGCGAAGCAGAAAGCTTCGTTAAAAAGAAAAACAGCAGGGCTTATCACAAGTTTCGCTAACCGTGTAACTACTTGTGTTATTTGATAATTTAAGCTAAGGATCGTAGCAGAAAAAGAGAGATTAACATAGATACCGTGCGGCACCGGTAATTTGAATTCACGTCCAAAATTCACCGACCATTACGATACTCCTTAACGCGACAATTGAGCTCAGCTCTATTATTGTTTTCATTTCGTGTGTCTTATGTTTATATAAGTACAAGATTTACATCGAAAAGAGAACGCTATGAGTGGCGTAGCTGGCGCGGACAGCATGTTTCGTGCGGCAGATTGCAAACGGTGCTGATCGGGAGATCGCGAAAGGCAGCGCGCGGGTGACGCGTGGGCAGCCACCGCAGATAGACCCCCGCTCATGCAGCGCTTTGTTTCGATACAGACGACGCGTGCTACTCTGGCTCTATATTGTAGTCAGCAACGCCGTACTGCCCGTCTCGCGCGGCACTGCGCTTTTCTTTTCACGCTTTCGTTCCAGACGAGAGCGACCCTTCGTCGCGGTGAAATCGGGTGACCAATGTCAGCGGCGACAACAGCCAAGGGAGCGTCACATCGAGCCTTGCTCGTAGCCGCTCACCATTGTCACTTGCTGCAGTGATACCCGCCACACATGCTGGTGCGGCGGACGAGTGTAGCCCTTGCCACCTTACGCCATCCTGCCCCCCTCGGAAGCACAGATGAGGTCGCCTACGCGGCTGCGGATGCCGTGGCTGCCGGCGACTCAGCGCATACGCAGGCCGTTTCCCCTCCGTTGCTCTCCCGCTTTCCGCCTCACACTTTCACTGTAGCATCCTTCTCCCCTTTCTTCCTTGCGTTGTTTTCGCTCTCGCGGAAGCGAGAGGTTACTTTCTTCGCTCCTCGGTGATCTCTGCGTTTACTCTCATCCTTCGCTCTGCTCTTTCGCGTGGTCACGCCGCCGACGCCGGAGCACGCCGACGCTCAATGCAGGATCGGGCGCTTAAGAGCTGCGCTCTAAAATTGCTTGAAATACTGTTACCTCGTTCAGAAGCGTGCTGCGTAACTAAGCCCGGTACCCCATCAAATGTAAGCCTTGGCTTTGTTAATATTAATACGATATTATCCGCGACATGTCCAAGAGACGAGCCGCCGCGAGAACGACGAAGTGGGTCTGTGCCCTTGGCGCGAGCGAGTGTCGGCCTGGCTCTCTGGCTCCGCTGTAAATAGCCTGTAAATAGCTTCTTTCGTCTGTGTCTTTCCACACGTAACATTCTGGTGGAGGTTAGCGGTCCCCGTCCTCGCGACGGAACTCCGAAGTGATCGGTACATCGAGCTTGTCACCATGCCTTTCCGGTGACGAGCCCGCCTCTGCAACGGCTTCGGCTGGTCCGACAGCTCCAGTCGTCACGGTTGCCCAACATCGCGACCATGGTGAGTTCTCTGGACTGGAGGGACAGGATGTTGACGAATGGATCAAGCTTTATGAACATGCCAGCGCTAATAACAGGTGGGACCCAACCATTATGCTCGCCAATGTCATCTTTTATCTCGGCGGCACCCCACGCGTGTGACGGCGGCACCAAACGCATGACGACAGGATAACCAGTTGGGACAGTTTCAAAGAAAAGCTACGGAAACTGTTCGGCGACCCCATTGGGCACAAGGTTGCCGCGAGAAAGGCTCTTGCGTCTCGTGTTCAGACACCTACAGAGCCATACGTTTCATATATACTCGACGTCTTGGCTCTATGCCGCAAAGCTGACGAAGCTATGTCGGAATCAGATAAAGTGGCGCTTTATCTGATTATCTGAGAAAGTGGTGCTGACAAAACACCTCAGCACACCTTCACCTAGATCACCTATTGATGACCAGTACGAGCGACTTCGCGCGATACGGCGTCGAGCAGAACGGAAATACAGAAGGACCAAATCACCATTAGACGTCACTGCATCACCCCGGGCTCAGCGTCATGTCCTGCGCCACCTTGACAAGCTTGACAAACAACGCTGGAGATCATTCTGTGGCTCTCTGGATCCGAGAAAACCTCTTTCTACAGTTTGGAAAATTGTACGAAGCCTTCGCTCGCCTCCACAACAGCTTCACCCGTTCAGCGCTGTGGCCATACGGCAAGGCCGGCGTGAAGTTGACGTCGCCGACGACTTCTGCAAATTACTTGTGAGCTCTTCAAACGATTTACCAACGCATTCACGACTGACTTTCCCACCATCTAGTGATCACCGTCTAGACGCGCCTTATACTATGCACGAGCTCGACGCTGCGATATCTACTTCCCGCCGGTCAACTTGTCCTGGGCCAGACGGAATTACATACTCCGCTATTTGTCATCTTGGTGTAGAAGCTCGAGAAATTCTCCTGACGCTCTACAACTCTACGTGGGACACAGCAACTGTGCCTAATCACTGGAAGTGCAGTCGTCTTGTGGCTTTGCTAAAACCTGGGAAATGCCCACATGATCTCTCACATTATCGGCCAATAGCCTTGGCAAGCTGTGTCGGTAAAGTGATGGAGCGGATGGTACTGAGCAGACTGGAATGGCTACTAGCGAAAAGTGGTGGACTTCCTGATTTCATCAATGGATTCAGAAGAGGCCGATCATCCATTGACGGCGTGATCGACCTAGTATCTTCTGTTCAACAGGAAAAGAGACGCCTTCGTCTGGTATGCGCAATATTTCTGGATATCAAAAGTGCCTATGACAACGCCTTCCACCATTCGATTCTTCAGGCGCTTGAGGATATTGGTGTTGGTGGCCGGATGTATGCCTGGCTGCAGAGTTACCTCAGTGGCCGCACCATTTTCATGTCCACTTCGGATGGAGAGACTGATAGACATGACGTTCGCAGGGGTGTTCCGCAGGGTGGTGTCCTTAGCCCAATATAGTTCAATATCATACTGGTGGGCCTTGCAGACGAGCTACCTGAAACAGCGCGTATCAGTACGTACGCGGATGATATCTGTATCTGGTCATCTGGGGTCACACGTCCACAAGTGCGTGCAAGGCTCCAACGTGCGGCTACCATAACGGCGAAGTACTTGCGCCATAGAGGCCTGCAACTCTCAGCAACTAAGTGTGCAGTCATGGCATTCACGCGCAAATCAATGTCACATTATCCAATCATTGTTGACGGAACGGCGCTCCCTTTAGTCACCCACCAGAGATTTCTTGGCGTGATAATAGACCGCAGTCTTTCTTGGACCAAACATGTTACTGCGCTTAGGGCTAAACTGACCAACTTCATACACGTTCTTCGTGTAATATCAGGACTGAGATGGGGCCCCTCTGAGCGAAGTTTGCTCCAAGTGTACCAGGCACTTCTTGTGGGCTACATACGCTACAGCATGCCTTTGTTATCTAACATGGGGTCATCTTGTATACGCACGCTGGAGAGCCTTCAGGCACAAGCACTACGGATATGTCTTGGCTTGCCACGCTGCACGTCAACTAAGAGCACAATAGCGGAAGCACGGGCTTGTCCAATCAACATATACAGGTCTTGCGAACCTGTGCGAACCTATCTTCGCCTGCTAACCAGACACTCACACCATCCACTGTCAACACTTCCAAGCACCAACTTTGACTGTGTTTTTTCTAAAGCTATTGCATGTACCTGCAAGCATTATACCTGCAAGATTCCAGGCCACCGACATCCCCGCGACACCTCCATGGACATTGCCAAGACCACTAGTGAGGCTTCAGATACCCGGAATTATGAAGAAATCTCACGTTTCCTCCATTGGCTTGAAGCAGCTCACCCTGTCCCATATATTTACATTATATAGTGGGACTGTACAAGTATATAACGATGGTTCGGTCACGCCATCTGCCACAACGACCGCATTTGTCATCCCACAACTTGGAATTACTCGACGATTTCGATTATACCACAAATCGACATCTGCGGCTGCGGAACTTGCGGGAATACGGGAGGCTGTCCGTTTTATGAGAACGCAGACACCCCACCCCATAAATGGACGATATTGTGCGATGCCAAATCAGCGCTACAGGTGCTAAAATACTTTTTAAAGAAAGGACCATACTATCTACTCGTGCTGGAAATCGTCGAACTTCATCACAGTGCCGAGTTAAGTGGTCACGTGATCACCTTTCAATGGGTGCCTAGCCATTGTGGTGTTTTTGGCAATGAACTCGCTGACAGTGAGGCAAGATCAGCCTCCTCTTCCTCTGATGAAGTACGGATTGCCTACTCGCGACCTGACACCAACTCCATGATCAAGGCACTCATGCAGCACCTTACAAAGGCTTAGAGAGCCCACTATGACAACATTCACAGACGTCTACATATGATTGACCCAGACGGTAAATTCTGTTTGCCCCCGAAGCTTACACGGAGCAAAAGATCATTGCTACACAGGATTCGGCTCGGCGTTGCTTTCACCCGTCGCAACGCACACCTCATCGGCCAATCGAACAGCCCTGATTGTGAACACTGCCAGATGCCCGAAACACTGCAACACATACTGTGCGACTGCCCAGCATATATGCTGGAGCGAAGGACGTTAGACAGTTTCCTAGCCAGCGTTGGCAGACAACTACTTTCGGAGGAGGAAGCTATCCTCGGCCCATGGCCTGACACTGCGATTTCAATGCGTGCAACAAAAGTATTGTTGAAGTTTCTGCAGGACACCAAGCTCGACGAGCGGCTCTAGCGAGACAACTGTCACATGTACATAAGCACTCACCACTTCTCTTATCATCATCATCCATCCCAATACTTTCACTCCCCTTCCCTCTTCCCCAGTGCAGAGTAGCAGACTAGAGCGCACTAGCTCAGGTCGACCTCTCTGTCTTTCCTGTCAATAAATTCTATTCATTCAATCATTCCTCTTTACAATCGGGCAAACTCAGTGCCACAAGAGCGAGCGACCTGGTGATTTTTGAACTTGCGTTGTATTACTGTCGACGCCATACCACGGCGTGGTTAGCAACAAATAACTCATTCGATAAACGTGGATAAGTACAGTCTATATCCTTTTCCTAGGCCTCAGGGGCTGATCCGCGGACACAATCCGAGCCACGAAGGCCGTGCTGTTATACCAGTCAGTCAAGAAAAATGCCAAAGAAAACTACCTCTTAAACATGCATTATATGCTGCCTTATTTTACCCCAGATTACTAGATTACCCACAGTACATAGAAGATATTAAAATGCACCGACGATTACGATACTCCCTAATGCCAAATTTGAGCGCAGCTCTATACGTGTTTTCTTTTCGCGATATATTGGTGCATCGCAATACTCACCGCACCAAATGGCACAGCCACGATGAGCGGCGCTCTACAGGGTGCCTTCTTTTTTTTTTTTTTTGGCTGCATCAAATTTTTTAAAGATTGCCTATGGCAGATAACCCTTGATCTCGATTACTCGATGAGGCAATCATTACTTCTACGAGAAATCAAAATCTTCAATTGATTAGTCAACGCGGTTACGCCTTGAGTAATTAACTTTGATGCTTCAATGCATAGAACAGCAGTTTCTTAAAGTAATTAGAACGCCAATGCATTTCATCAGACACTTTGAAAATTAATATTTCGGAACTGGTGCGGTCCGGAGAATTCGTTCCAAGTGGATACGCCTTGCGAACTCGGCGGCTATATTTGGTATCTTGAAATATCTGGCGTAAAGTAATTACTTAGGAAGTTAATTAACGTAATTATCTTACTTATACAATTGAACATTCTGACTTCTCGTACAAGCAATGGCCGCCTCATTGAGTAATTTACATCAAGGGTTAGAATTGTGCTATCTGCCATAGGCAATCTTTAAAACATATGCTGCAGTTAAAAAAAAAAAAAAAACCCTTTATATACACCGGCCGCACACTTGCCGCATCAGGGCAACGGCAGCTTTTGCAACCGTAATCTTTACCGAGAAACGCTTGCAGCGAACGCTGTGCGCGAAGGCGAGCTTTCTGGATATATTTTTTCTTTCCCCCGGACGGCCGGCGCCGCCGCTACCGCAGATGAGCGCATGTGAGCGCCATCTGTTGGTGCTTCAAGGTTTCCTCCTCCGCTTTCCTCCTCGCGCACTCTTTGCTATCGCATTCTTTCATTTCCCGCTGCACTCCACGTTCCCTAGGTTACGCCGACGAGGCATGGCGACGTTCGATGCGGGACCAGAGCTGCGCTCTAAAAAAAAGTGCGAATCAGACAAAAGAGTGACAGGTGTAGCCTGGCTCTTCCAGTGTTCTATTTTCTTTTACTGTTTCAAGTTTGTCAAGTTTCCCACTTGACAATTTCTTGGATAATACATTTCGTCCACTCAACCGTAGATCTCAAAGACAAAAGACGACTTCAGCAATCTCCGAACTTTGAAAAGATTGGATGCGATTTGTAGACGTACAACCTTGGCAAGTTTCACAAGGAAGAAGACGGGACAGGTGCAAATACAATGAACCAACTTGCCCAATAACGCATCCTGCTAATCTCCGAACGGCTTGCAAATAGTTGAAAGTAGAGGGCAGGAAGGTACCCGCATTAAACGATCACGTTTTTCTGGCACGCAATGCTCCTATACGCGATTTTTTCAGAAAGAAAAAAAGTAAACTTTATTGGAGGCCGAAATTAGTATCACACTCTGGCAGAGGAACTAGCATGGAGGCCATGCGGCCGTGACGCGTTTAGCCCACTCTAACAGCATGGCTTGGCATTCTGGGTCATCCGCCTTGATCGCACACTCTCGGGGCTCGAGCTTTTAGTGCGCACAGTCTGCAAACGGATCCCGTCGGCCATGCTTCTTCTTCCACCTTGCAACTCTGTTCGTTCGTTCGTTCGTTCTCTTTCTTTGTTTACAGTCAATGTCGTATGTTTGCCGCTGATCCTTAAGTTCGGCGGCGCAGCGACTGTCCCGTATGAGATGATACACCCTACAATTTTCACTTCCCAAAAGGTTATTCTATCCACGGCAAAATTTCGTTTCCTCGCTGATCCTATGCTTCAACAAATTTCGTCATGAGTGCATTAGTACTCTGTCACGACGTACTTTTGACTTTCGCAACACCATTCAGATTCTGCTGCTATATCCGCCTTTGTAATAACGCGTCGTGAACCCAATTCGAGCTTGCCTGATTTTTTTAACAGCGTTCCGCTGCACCATGTAGCCCCGAGTTATGGATCAAGTCGTCAGAAGTAGCTCCCTTTCGACATACATATGTGATCGCGTAATATTCAAAGAAGTACTACGTTTATTCTCCATCGTTTCTTTTTTATGTAATTTTCCCTGCTCGCTGCACGAATAATCTGTACCTCCGAAAACCGGCACCCTATTGTGTGCTATGCGGTAGCCGCTAAGAAGTAGAAGGGCGCGTTAGCACGCGCATTTAGGTCACGAGATTGTGGAAGAAGAACGGCGTCTGTTCGAGCCGGACGAGCAAGCAAGCAAGCCCGAGGACGTTCCTTCACGCACGTCGGCAGCATCACTGCACTAGTGAGAGGTACGGACAACACATCAGCGTTCTCGCTTTCCTGCGCGATAGTTCTCGGGTGCCTAACCGCAAGGTACAGGAAGCGTTCCTTCCGAGCGCCAGTATGCAATCACGCGACCCTAGCTGGGCTATCGTATCTAGGCCCTCTGGTATTCATACATGCTCTTCATATATATGCCAGTGTTCCATAGCCGTTTTACAGCGAAGCGTTATACCTCTACCGTCCAAGGAAATTTTCATGTCGTTATAAGCAAGAAACTTCCTATACGTGGATCGATCCCGAAGATAGTGCAATGCCGTTCCGACCCGCGGCGGCGGTGAAGCAGGCGTTAAGCACTCCCCATACGTGGGCCGATACCGAAGATCGTGCAATGCCGAGCCGATCCCCGGCGTATTTTCAGTTCGCCATTAAGGGGCCCACATACACAGCTTCGCTGGTCATCCTTCTTCACAGAGTAGAAGGGCACTGAGAATTTTTGTGTAGTAAGTATTTCAATAGGCGTCCTTGCTATGAATGCGAACGAATGCATGAATAAAGACACCGCTTGGTAACGGTCTTCGTCGAATCCACGCTGTGCCGCATGTATTTCTGAAATTTGTGAAAGCTGGCTTTAAGGATGATTATCTCGTACTGGTGCTTTTCCTAGTTGCTCCTTCTTGAACAGCCTGCTTCTTAATTAACTTTTCTTTCTTTCAATTGTAAGCATGTTTACAAATCGAATAACAAATCCAGCGATGGATTATGCATCGAAGTTTGAGTCCCATTTCTCGCAGTGAAGTATTGATCATCGTTCTGTTCTCAATCATTACGTACGCCAGCAGTTTCCTAGAGGTATGGCGAAGTGCCCGAATAGGATACCTCTGAAAATAAGTATTTATATATATATTTGTTTCCAGATACCATAGGCCGTCTTGACCGTAACAGGGTTAGTTAAGAAGGTGGGTAACAATGTGGCTAAATGGTTGATTAGCTGAATCGTGCGAAATATTTTCTTCTTTTATTTTTGTCTCTACGCTCTAAGTAAGTTAGCGCTGTGGGAGCATCGCAGTCGGGGGCTGTAGAATAATTTTGAACTGTGATGATATCTTTTAACATTCACCGAGATCACAGCACTCAGCCGTTCACTCGGCTCTCATCGCAATGCGGGCCACGCAGTCGGTAATCGGACCCGGGACCTTTCCGCTCTGCATCAGAATGTCGTAGCCGCTCAACCAGCACGGCGCATATATTCATAGCCTCGCTGCGCTTAAGTTCCAGTTAAAAGTGAAAAATTGCGCTAATATTTTCCGCTTACTTCCAACCTATTTTAATTATGCAGTGCGATGTCCCGCATACTTCAACGTTGTTATAGGTAAAAGGAGTGTGAAACGACGCTCCGGATAAGTGTTACAGGTATGCGGGACACTGTTCTAGATAACAGTGGCTATTTCATGAGAGTATAGAGCTAGTAAAGGTAATTGGTACTTGTTTCTATATATTGTGCTATTTTATTCGGAATGCCGTTGCATTTAGATCAGTTGAATATATTTGAAAACATTTTTCGGCTTATATCTACAACCCACGTGGAACAAGCTTAAGTGTGTATTAGCACAAAAGAGAAGCCGCCAATCTGATGGGAAAGCCTGCTACCATTACATTTTGCTGAAACTTTTCTTTAGCATAAAAAACATCGTTATTGTTCTCCCGAAGCTGTGCAGCCAAAACAAGAAATTACACCGGCGAGACGCAAACCATCAAGCGCTTTTAGCAAACAACTCCAGCGAAAAGTTTTCAGGATGGATGCAGCTTCACAGCTGTAGTCGTGCGAGTGCTAGCTGTTAAACGTGCCTAGAGCAGTGCGAATGTTCAAGTCGACGCTTTCGCGTGAGCTTTTGCTGGTTCCAAGCGAATAAAATGTGACCGAGGCGGGGAACATACATACAGAGTGATGACCACTGCATACATACAGCACGATATCTCTCGAGCGTCACTTTATATAAGCTCCGCCTGCAGATCGTGTCAAGGCATTCGTCAGCTACACGAGCTGAAAATATGACCGTCCGGAAACGTGGCCGCTCGTTCGTTCATTCGCGTCTGCTTCCACTGATTTGAACGGGTGGCGCGATCCCCATTTACTGTACAGGTTCCTACACATAGTATGGGCACCGAAATGAATGCCAATCGAATACGTATCGATTTCACCAACAGTTCCTCAATAAAACCCGAGCATTTCCGATATTTTCGAGCCACGGTTACCGCCATTTGCGCGCGCCGGCGCGCGGGCGTCTCGGGGGCCATGGAGCGGCGCGCCCGATTCCTTGCAATACTTCCAGATGGCGCTCGCCTCCGCCAATTCGCGGCCCACGCATGAGGCCGCGTTTCTACAACAAAGCCAGCATTCGTGCATAGCGCTCGCGGCGAGCGTTTCCTTGTAAACAATAGGGTTACATACGCTCCAGTTGCCGGGAAGTGTGAGAAGCAGTCAGGGATCATAGAGTGCTATATATCGTGTTCCACTCTTAAAGGCGAAGCTTAAGCGAACTCCAATTTTTTCCTTTATCGCAAACATGGACTTT
>NC_092819.1:103005339-103030339 GCF_023375885.2 Dermacentor andersoni | reverse complement strand
GCCTATTCCTTGTAGACGTCCTGTATTTAAACACCCTAAATACGCGCAAAAATTACCGCGCGGCTGGCCGCTCGAGATATTTGATGTGTTTGTAAGCAGTACACTGCATTAACGTAACCTATCTTTCATCTAATACCCTCCACCGAGGCGGTCTGCAAAGTAATTAATATATCTACGCGTACAATCATCTGTACGGTTTATGTAAATGATGCGTAAGCATTTGCTACTAATCACCTGCTGTTTCGTCCTCGTCTGCTGCTGTGTTTGGCGTAATTACGAGATACACCGCGAAAGAATGGCGAAACGAAGCGCGGTTGCAACAGTTAAATGTCAACCGACCCCAGCATGAGACGACGAAGAAGAGGCGAGTAGCTGCAACGCTCGCTGTAGTTATGACACACCGTCACGCACCTTCAGTGGTTCATTGTCAAGATAGCCATCGACTGGAACAATCATCCCACGAACATTGTCCTTCACGTCGACCCTGTTAAGTTCAAAGCCGCCGTTGAGAATCTCTCCGTAAACATCAACTCCGCCCACCGCTCATGTAAAACGCTGTGCACAGGGTCCTTGAGGTATTTTCAATAAATAAGTGCTCAATCGAAGAAAGTCACGCGTGAAAATACATTTAAACCTAAATACGGTAAGACATTAACTAGCAAAAACAGGCCTTCGAATATAATATAAACACAGTCAATAAATCAGTACATATTAATAAGATGAAAACATGGTTTGATGTAATAAAGACGCAGATGTTCTAGTATGGAAAGCTCAGTCAGAACGTAACTTATGAGCAACTTTTTGCAAATGATGGCAGCAACGTGGCAGGGAAGCTCGTATAGGAGAAAAATGAAGCGGCAATAGGTTATCGTGCAATGGACGGGCAATCTAGAGGGCATCACCCATGCGTTGAGACATGCGCGGAAATGCTGTGATATAAATAAATAAAAGTGACTATTCGCTTCAGGCCAGTGCCTGAACTTTAAGCGCGTCATATGAGCGCTGTCGCGTCTGACCTTTCTTTTTTTTTTATGGAATCGACCAGCGTAACCGAATTTTGCAAGACGCCGTTTTCCTTCGCACAACATACATTTCACCTTGGTCAGAACACAGTTTCAATGTAGATAGTGCCAACCTGCCGCCACGAACCTGTTGAGCCACTTTTGTATCCCCAGCACACGCGTGGACTGGAACCGTCGTCCCGCGTTCATCAACTTCAATTAAGACTGCCGTGCACCATGCCGTTTGTTAACTGTTTCTGCGTACGTCGCATTTCTTTAGACAACTTCACTCTGTGATGCCTTCGGGCCTTGAAGAGTATTCGAAATAAATAAATAAATATGCTAACGGCGAGTTAGGTCGTTCTCTAAGCAATCTACACATAAAGAAAAACGCCCACGCAGCTTACATCAACCAGCTCCGAGTTCCAGCTTCAACTGCAACCCGTGTCCGCGGTGGCGTCGGCTCAATCATCGCCGCTAGGCGGTTCGTCCCCGAGACTCGACGTGGCCACGGGAGTACGCGCGAACCTCGCGATCGCCAGTGTTGTCGACACCTGGCAAGAACCCCGCGCGCCTCATATTGGTGTTTCGGACGAGCTCCGGGAGAAACCCGCCGAGGCGCCGGCAGCAGCGCAGGCTCGCGCTGGTACCGCAGCGGAGGAGCTCGAGCAGCAGGCGCCCAGCCAACAGTCACCGCAGGTCAAGACGCACGGCGACGTTTCGGCGGCCAAAGCAGTTGTGGTAATGCAGCATGAACACGTTCTCGTAAAACTGATAATGTCTGCACTACTGGCTCTGCCTAAGTCACATTAACTTGTGAAACTGTGTCACTGATCTTATTATCATTACTATTATTATTATTATTATTAGTAGTAGTAGTAGTAGTAGTAGTAGTAGTAGTAGTAGTAGTAGTAGTAGTAGTAGTAGTAGTAGTAGTACCACCACCACTCGTACCACCCATTCTGTAACTCTAACGGACCGCCAGTTATCTGTCCTACACGTTACATATCCTGCTAAGGCCCAATTTGCCCTCATAATATCAACGGTATATTATCGGCCACCCCCCGTTGTTCTCTGACCCGCACCGCTCTCTTCCTCTCGCTTAACGTATATATGCCTAATTTGTTTTGTTCCATCGCATGTTGCGTGGTCCTTAACTTGTTCTCAAGCTTTTTTGTTAGCGTACAAGTTTACAAGTACGTGTGTTATTATGTGGAATACGTTAGCTTTAGGCATGTTAGTCTAGAGCATCTTAGTTAAGAGCAGCTTATGTCTACTAGAACAACAATATTCTGTCAACGTCACCTGGTTCCATAGCAATGTAGATAAATGCGGTCAAAATGCACAGATAATGAACAACACACCTGAACAAGAAAGTACAGCACTCTCACACAAGAAAGAGCATCAAGGCATTAAAGAGAAAGAGACTCCAGAAAGAATTCCTACTGATTCAGCTCTCCACTTATACGTTAGTGGTTTCCTTATAAACACTTGGGGAGGTATTCTGCAGAGAGAGGCATGGACAGGCACTGCATAACCATGGTATTGCTACGCCATCAGGCACGTACCCAGGGGGGGGCCCGGAGGGGCCCGGGCCCCCCCCGAAATCAAGTGGCATAACCCCCCTCCCCCCTTGCCCACCCACGCCACCACTCCTCACACATTCCTAAAGCGCCGCCAGATCAATGTTGAGACTTCGCAGCTGGTCATTGGTCAGCATTATGCTGCCTTTTTCACTACTTTTAGATGGCGGTAGTTATCGGCATCTCTTGTAATGTGAATGACAGTTTTCTCGTAGATTCCGCACCCGCGCGATTAACTCGAGATACGTTCAGTTGTCACCATCTATTCGACCGTCACGCGCATAGCTGTTGCTTTTGTTAGTTCAACCTTCTTTGTTTAGGCTGATCCTGGGACCAGGAGAGGGATGCGGCTGTTACTCAGCTGGTCTGTACTCTCATGGAACGAGTTGCGGCCGGAGAAAACGCCAATTGCGTTTAACTTATCCCTTTGCTTCATTGTTTCCTTGAGTTACGGCTTGCCGCGACGCTGGCAGATGCCCGGAACCATATACACATGATATGGGTTAGTTAAGATGGGAAATAAAATAATGTGAAAGAGCGTCCATCATGAAACCCTGCAATAACCCTTAAACCCATAAGCAAGATGACTGTCACCCGTTACCTCGTCTGTTTTTCCCTAACTGTATAGCACTTTTCGTTCAAAATTGGCAACTGGAAACAAAAATAGCAAGGAGTTAAGTTAATTAAGCGATCTGCTAAGCGAGAGAGTTGCGGCCGGAGGCAACAACCAAACTGCAAGCAAAAGCGAATAATAAAAAAGTTAACTGTTGTTTATGAGAATATTTATGGATCAGCATCTTTTTATTTAAAAAGGAAGTAGAGAAAACGCCGCCGGAAGTGGAGAACAATTACTTGCTTTGAATGACGCTTCTACAGTTATCGGTCGAACCGCCTCACGTAGCCACTTCTCTGCTGTGCTTATGTGGGTGTTTTTCTAACCTTTCGCAGTGAGCGGAGTACGTCTAGAATCGCACAGTCCTGCGCTCTACGCTGTTGTATGGGACTGGCGGCCGCACAGCGTTACGCAATTCGCGGAACTGTAAAAACTGATCAACAAGGCGAAAATAACTGATATTCGAAACTATAACATGAGAAAAACTGAAGAAGCCGTAAAAAAGGAACGCAGCCTGAAATCAGTAAAAAAGAAACCTGGCATAGGACAAACCATGATGTATGCACTAAAAGATAAGAAGGATAATATCATCAGCAATCTCGAAGATATAGTAAAAGCAGCGGAAAAATTCTAAGCTGACCTGTATACAGTACCCAGAGGAGCCACGATAGTTCACTTAGAAGCAGTAATGAACAGAATACAGAAACTCTCCTATAACTAGCGATGAGGTCAGAAGGGCCCTGCAAGACATGAAACGATGAAGAGCGGGAGGATAACGTGGAATAACAGTCGATTTAGTCAAAGATGGAGGAGACATCATGCTTGGAAAACTGGCGGCTCTTTATACGAAGTGTCTATCGACTGCAAGGGTCCCAGAAAACTGGAAGAATGCAGACATTATACTAATCCAAAAAAAAAGACGTTACAGAATTGAACAATTATGGGACCATTAGCTTGCTCCCAGTATTATATAAAATATTTACCAAAATAATCTCCAATAAAATAAGGTTAACACTGAATTTTGTCAACCAAGGGAACAGGCTGGCTTCAGGAAGAGATACTTTACAATGGATCACATCCATGTCATCAATGAGGTTATCGCGAAATCTGCAGAGTACAATAAGCTTCTCTATGTGGCTTATATAGATTACGAAAAGGCATTTGATTCAGTAGAGATACCAGCAATCGTAGAGGCACTACGTAATCAAGGAGTACAGAACGCTTACGTAAAAAGCTTGGAAAATATTGCTACATGCGTGAGGTATTTGTTTGTTTGAACGAGGCGCGTAGGCGCCATCACTCCAGAAAAGAGGAGGAAGAACGAACTGGGTTCGCGCTGTGAATCTAACCGGTCAGCGCTGCAACCGTTGTTGTAAATATAATCTGTAAATAGTTTCTCGTCTTACTGACTCGTCTTTCGCGTTAGAATATCTACAGAGGTTCTACAGCTACCTTAATTCTACACAGAAAAGCAGGGAGATACCTATGGAGAAAGGGGTCAGACAGGGAGACACAATTTCTCCAAAGCTATTTTCTGCGTGCTTAGAAGAATTCAAGCTATTAAACTGGGAAGGCTTAGGAGTAATGATCGACGGCAAAAATCTCAGCAACCTTCGGTTTGTCGATGACATTGTTCTATTCAACAACAACGCAGACGAGTTACAACAAATGATTGGAGACCTTAACAGAGAGAGTGTAAGAGTGGGGTTGAATATTATTATGCAGAAGATGAAGCTAATGATGAATAGCCGGGCAAAGGAACAAGAGATCAGGATGGCCAGTCGGCCACTAGAGACTGTGAAGGAGTACGTTTACCTAGGTCAATTAATCAGAGGGAACCCTGATCATGAGAAGGAAATTCACAGAAGAATAAAAATAGGTTAGATCGCATACGGCAGACAGTGCCAGCTCCTGACTGGAAGCTTACCGTTATTATTGAAAAGTAAGGTGTGCAGTCAGTGCATTTTGCCAGTACAATATGTCCAGTGCCAATGTATTTGCCAGTGCATTTCCCAGTGCATTTTGCCAGTGCATATGGGGCAGGGACTTGAGAGCAAGTTAAGGACCACGCAAAGAGCGATCGAACGAAGATTGCTAGGCATAACGTTAAGAGAGAAAGAGAGTGGTTTGGATCAGAGAGCGAACGGGTATAGACGATATTCTAATTGACATCAAGAGGAAAAAATGTAGCTGAGCAGGTCATGTAATGCGCCGGTTAGATAACCGTTGGACCATTAGGGTTACAGAATGGGTACCACGAGAAGGGAAACGCAATCGAGGACGACAAAACACTAGGTGGAGCGATGAAATTAGGAAATTCGCGGGCGCTAGTTGGAATCTGTTGGCGCAGGACAAGGGTAATTGGAGATCGCAGGGAGAGGCCTTCGTCCTGCAGTGGACATAAAACAGGATGATGATGATGATGATGATGATGATGATGATGATGATGATGATGATGATGATGATGATGATGATGATGATGATGATGATGATGATGATGATGATGATGGAGGTGTTGGGCCCCCCCCGAAAAAAAATCCTGGGTACGTGCCTGTACGCCATCAAAAGAAATACCATTGCATAAATGCGGTTCATGTTCTTTGACGATGAGTTGCAGATCTTATCGTATGTGTTTGTTCTCTAAAGGGCAATGGGCCACCCTTTGGTATACATATTAAAATTTCAGGTTAATTGTCTTGTGCTTTTAACAAAAAGGGAAAAAGGGGGTGGTGAATAAGCTATATGGAAAACGATTTATGTTGGATACATAAACGCGGAAGACACCGTATGACAGACACCGTAGACACCGACTTGACCTACTCTAGCTTATTGCAGCATTATGTGGTCGTGCGTTATGGCAACAGGATAACGCAGCATCCCTAGAGCATTGGCTTATTCCTTACAGCTAGTTTGCTTTTTAATTGAAAATGTAGAAGAGCGACGCGAAAGCACCATTGTGGCATGCTAACGTGTTCTCGCGCTCAACACTGACGTGCTGCCAACCTGTGCTTACAGGGCAGCCAAAGCAACCACGGACACGCCACCAAAGCCAAGGCCTCATTTGCTGTCCCAACCAGGAAGCGCACTGCTGCGGACCTGTACCATTCCTTGGAGAATCTCGGAAAATTTGTGAGTTGCGTCATGCACTGCGTAACATCCTACGCGGCATCGAAGCTTCCATTTGGAGGAGGGTCAGACGTTGATGCATGTAGGCAGACAATCGGCGAACTTCACTTGCCAAGCAGGACAGGCACTGGTTGATCTAATCGCATTTGCAATAACTTTTCTTGCAGGCAGAGACGACTCCGGAGCCAGGGACGCCAAGACCGACACATTTCCCGACAAGGAAGCTAATCACATTCACCGTGGCATGTGTGGGCGTTGGCGTGCTCTTCATGTTTGCCGTGTTCGTAGCCATCGCGAAGAAGCCTATTGCGGTGGCCTCCAACCTATGCCGAACCAAAGACTGCGACCAGCACGCGATGCTGCTCACCAGCCGCCTCGACCCGAAGCTCGACCCTTGCGAGGATTTCGCTGCCTTCGTGTGTTCTGCGTGGCGGGCGTCGCGGACGCACAGGGAACAAGCAAGATCGGTCATAGATGACCTGCGCTTCACCTGGTACGACCGCTTCGACAACACCTTGAGAAGGGGCGCGCTAAGCCTTACCGCGGCAAGGAAACCGCGCGCAATGTACACCATGTGCCGGCACTACTTCCCTGCAAATCTTTCGCAGATGGCCTTAATATTCAACCACATCAAACAGTACAATATGCAATGGCCGAAGCCACCCACGAAGCCACAGGATCCGTTGAGTATGCTCGTCTTGCTGAGCTACAAGTGGGAGCTGCACTTCTGGATCACGGTCAACATGCTGGAGTCCTCCCTCAGCGGCAAGCGACGCATCCTAGTCAGACCGGGTCTGTACCTCTCGATTCTGCTTAATCAACACGAGACGGTCGCACAGTGCTATGTCCAGTACTGGAAGCAGTACCTGGTATTCTTGTATCCAAATGTCAGCACTCGCCCAAATGTAAACGAGAAGGTTGTTAACGAGGTACTCAGGATTGAAGAAGACGTGCTCAACAGCTTGCAAGCCATGGCCGCGTCCCCTCGCAAGAGCCCCGCGCTGTTTTCCTTTGGCAAAGTACGCGCCTACGTTCCGAACGCTTCCGTCACCCTGTGGCGCCAGGCCTTCCAGAGAGGCATGTCGCTGCAGCCGGCGCTAACCGACGACGACGAGATTGCCGTTAGCGACGTATCGTACATCAGGACGGTCTCTGAGCTACTGGCCAAGTACAGTGTAGTGCAGCTCAACATGCACATAACGTGGCTGGCTCTGCAGTATTACGCCCCCGTAGCCGACTACTCCGTTCTCGTGGGCTATTACGGCAGCAGAGAGAAGGCGAAAGAGTACCTGCCGGTTTATTGCGCGCACAAGACAGAGGCCGCTTACAAAGTGCTCGTACAGGCCCTCGGCTTCCACGCCCGGTTCACGGACCAAGACAGAACGGCGATCGACGCCGGCTTTCAGAGCCTCATGTCGACAGCGGTGGGAAAGATCAACAGCGCCCGCTGGATGGGCGACGAGCAAAGGGCGAGGGCTGTCGACAAGGTCGCCTCCATACGGATGGCCCTCTGGCCGCCGCAGTCTTTGCTGGACAACGACATGCTTGAGCGACTTTACGCCAACTTTCCCGAGAAAGCGCCGTCGTTTGCCCAATACTGGATCCAGGCGCTGCAAGCTGCAGCCCGAATGAACCGGACGCCGGAGTTCAGCGAGGCGCTTCTGCTGCTCGGGAGCCACTTCTCGACGTATGCTGACTACGACTACATATCTAACGTAGTGCAAGTGGCGATGGGCGCCGTCGCAAAGCCAGCGTACTACAGCCATGGTACCAAGGGCATGTTATATGGCGGCCTGCTCTTCCTCGTGGCTTTGCAGCTAGTCAGGGCCATCGACGACGAAGGGATCAGGTGGGCGCCCAACGGTATCGCGCTCGACGACTCCACCTTCTCGGCTCCTGCGTTAGAGGCGTACAGAGCCAGGTCGCAATGCCAGCACGGCGCCGATGACAGCGGGAGCGCGTTTCCCGACGTGCCCGCACTGGAGATTGCCTACTCCGCGCTGGAGGAATCGCGCTTTCGAAACGAGAGCGAACCCACAGCCCTGAGCGAGGATCTGCCGGAACTGAAGGTTTTCTTCATGACGCTATGCTACATGGCATGCGCTAGCCCCGGTGGTAGAAACAGCATCGCTGCAGATTGCAACAAGGTCGTTCGCAATTCCTGGGCTTTCGCCGATGAGTTCAGGTGTCCAAAGGGCAGCAAAATGAACCCGGAGAAAAAATGTTCGTTCTTCGCGTGACCTCTCGCCTACTAGTGCACTCGTTTATGTACAGTTAGTGCCATATCACATGTTTAAATGTGCCGCCGTGGTTTTGCGCTCTGTCATGGACGTTATATGCGCTACTTTATTTTCTGTATATTCTGCTTCGGTTCTGTATATTTTGTAAGCTTTCCTGCGTGTAAATTATGCTGCCCATATCTCTTGTGAGGCAACATTTGGCTGGATGTCGTGAATTTTGATGAAACTTTTGCATTCGGTTTCCAGCGTTTACAAGAACTTCAGTGATGTGGTTTTGTATATTAATTTGTGACATCAGCCGAGCACGTGCAGTTCGTGAGTGGTCGAAGAACCATTCCTTTATACGGTCACGTGTTTCGCTTGTATTGACTCATCTGAGGAAACGTTCGCATTATTATATTCTTTTTATTCGTATACTTATGGGAACGTTGCCATAAGTCCGCTTAACCGCGGGTTGACGCTGTGGAGTCGTAAGATCCTGTATCTCTGCTCATGTTGACACCGCTCCACGTAGTAAATGTGTTGTTTTGTGTTCTAGTGACTGTGCTACTTTGTAGGTGTATATAAGGTAATTTATATAGGTGCTTCGATTGTTTTTACCGGTGTCCCGCTTCAAAAAGCGAAGGCTGTTAAAGCTGTTCTAGCACTGCACTGTGTGTCATCGATTAGATTATAAACTTCACGGGAAAACGCAACTATATGCCATACCTTTACATGTTCACTCGCTCGTTGCAAGGAATGTATAAGCTCCAGGGTGGGCGTGTGTTTAGCTCTCGGTACATGGTCATGCCACAAGGCAGGATACATGCTGCGAAACTGTCTTGTCGTAAATGCGTCCGCGATTGGCTATCGCCGCCTCGACTGCCTCGTTTTCACACCAGCCGGAACACTGATCAATGAGCAAAGGTCCTTGCGTGAGAAGCTTTGGGAATACTTCTTACGTTATCCTTTTCTTTAGTCAAAGCATTAAGAACCAATTAGCCCATTTTAAGATTTCTATTTAGAACGTTTTTTTGATGCCAATTCACGCTGCTGCAGCAATTGGTAGATACCAGTGTAGAGCTAGATAAAAAGCAATGAAATCGCCACCCAAGCACTCCATACAGATGGTTAACCAGCGAAGCTGAAACGTGTGGTGTCTGTGTTTATGACTGGGTTAATCCCGACGGTACATTAAACGACGGGTTGGTAGGCTGCCGAATCCACGGTACACATCTGCGGCGTGCGCTTGGCTGCACGAGCCTGTTGTGCCCGGGCTGCAGCGTCCGCACGGCGCAGACGAGGTTGTTCCCGGTTCGGCTCACGGCATCGCTAATCGAAAGCTGCCTGTTCCTCGGGATTGCGTATGCTGCGTGGCCCACCCGTTTCAGAGCCGAAGAGAAACTGCTGCGCACGCGCTCGGCTGCGACGGAGAGCAACGACAACAGTACAGGCGCAGGCAATCGTGCGCCTCTCCATTCTTTTTTTCGCACATGAGCATGGGGTCACGCCAGAGGCTTTTTCGGCGTACAGGCGACAGACGAACTGACGGACGGAAGGACGCATCGGCTAGCTAAGTACTTGTAGAATGCTCCGTTGAAACGCGCTATACTGGGCAACAAGAGCGCACGCCAAAAGAAACAAACACGTGAATAAGCGTCAAGCTGACGCTTAACCCAGTTCGCACAATACCGATTTGAGTTACTGAGACTGCTTTCTGATTAATGACGTACTCAATTACTGTTTGGTTAAAATAAACTGCGGTCTGTTATCGCTTGTCCACGTATTGCGTGTACTTTCGGCGCGTTCTTGTTCCTCAATAGCGGTTTTTCAATACTACGGCGAAATGCAAGGAAATTCAAATATACATAGAGGTGCAAATCGTGATTTATCAGGTTGAAGAAAGGAATGGTGCGCACCACTCTGCTGGCAGTGCAAGTTTCTCAAAAGGCTGTTGTCGAATCGTGCAATGCTAGGCATGTGCAATGAACAACGACTACGTTCCTCTACTACCACTTTTGAGACAGACCATTTTGGCATGGCCACTTCACTAGCCATCGCCGCAGAGGCCGACAAAGGCGATGGTACCATTCCTAAAGGTGTCAATCTTGCACACGGCTTTAATAATGACTGGTGGACCGGGTATGTGGCTACAGCTGCAAATGGCAATCCAAATTGTTTTAACAGAATTTTCGTGGGCAAAGCGAACGCGTTCGCGAACTTTTCTTTTTTTTTTTTGTCCACTTTTCACGCGCGAGTCACTACTCTGCAACCACGCTAGACCAACAGTCTCGACCCACACTTTAGTTAACCCAGCACAAGCATCGTAGTTTGGTACACTGTTGCAAGTAACAGTGGGATTTTTAAAATTATCTACACACACCTTTGCATCGGTGGAGATGCAAGCTTTTGTAAGAAGATTTTGCTGCGGACATGTCCCGCAGCGACAGACACCATTAAGCGAAGCGCCAACCCTACAATTAATATCACCGCGCCCGAGCAGTGGGAGGCTGTGCTGCTCAGCGCATGCCCGCAAAACCAACTCTGGGCAGTCCGGCTGGCCGACGACGGAGCCAGACTCAACGTCTGGCCGCTACCTGAGGAAGGGGAACTCCGGTGGGGCGTATCTCCCGAGCCCGCCCCCCTTTACCGAAGCAAGGACATTTAATAAAGCTAACTCTCTCTCTCTCTCTCTGAAAGTATATTGCGTGATCTCGGATTACTTCCTCGATTACATTTTTGAGGTTACAGCACTGCCAATAAGAACACTGCCTTTACAATTACCAATTATAAGCTGCCTTTACAATTACAAAAACGATTAAAAAATTGCATTTCAGGAATACAAAAGAAGTGTCAGTCGCACCTTGTACAGTGGCCCGTTGAAACGACAAAAAAAGAAGAAAGTAAGAATAAAATACAATAAAATACACTACACCATTGGACAGTTGAAAGTGCTGCAGTGGAACTGTCGTTCTATATTTTCAGCTTCAACAGATTTATCTTGCCTATCTGTTCAATTCAATCCAGATATCTTACTTCTTCAGGAAACGTGGCTTTCACCAGAGAAAAATTTTCATCTAAAAGGTTTTCGGTCCTTCCGATTAGATAGAGACTCGCGAGGTGGAGGATTAATGATACTTGTTTCCAGTAAAATTTGTCACAAGGCAAAAATTTCTTTTCAAATCATGGACTGCGACTGTGAAATTTTGGCCATAGATTTATGCCTCCCAGGATACCATCCATTTTCAATTATAAATGCTTATTTCCCCAGCGGCGTGCAAAGTACACGTCAACTTGATAGGGCTGTGGCTGTCTGTAGAAAAGAAATTTTGTTTGTAGGGGATTTCAATTCGCATCACGTGTCGTGGGGGCAAAAAACAGATGTGTGCGGTAAGCGACTATGGGAGTGGACGATTGATAGCCACCTTTCATGTCAGAACACAGGACAAGTAACGTTTGTTAGAGGACCCTTCCGTTCAGTGTTAGATTTGACATTTTGTAGCGCTGGCATCAAGGTTTTGTCGTGGGTAGCGGTTGAATCAGCAACCAACAGTGATCATCTTCCTGTGTCATTTGAAATCAATTGTCCAATAACATCTTTAGAATACCAGGCATGCACATTTATGGACCATACGAAATTTAAGACTTTCTTGCGTTCTGCCGTTTCGAAACTCGCCAATGCCAATGATAAGGAAATCGCTTCAACCATTTGCTCAATTCTAGAGGATTCCCGGAAGCAAGCTGAATTTGTCATCCCTTCGGCTAAAGGCACCGCTTGTCGTTGGTGGAATAATGAGTGTACGCGGGACTATAGAAAAAGAAAGGCCGCTTGGAAAATGCTTCTGCATAATCAGTGCCCGACAAATTGGAAAAATTATCAGTTTCATGCTGGTGTATTTAAGCGTACTGTTAATAGAGCCAAAGAGGAATACGATATTAGACATTACGATTATCTATCTAATTCAAAAAATAAGCGTGCTTTATTTGCATTTCTTCGTGCTAGGAAGGTGCTACCAACACCCTTAACATTAGATTCAATTGTTTTGACCCCGCAGGAACTGAGCGCCTCCCTAGAAGAGATTGCCGAAGGCTTAGAAAATCGATTTACGGCCAGGCTTCCGGCTATTCATTCTACATTAGGTCCTTGGGATGGCTTTACTCCGATTTCCTTAGCTGAACTAAATGAGACTGCACTATGTTTACCGAATTCAGCCCCTGGCCCTGATGGCGTCACAAATGCAATGTTAAAAATATTGTTACAGGAATCACCTAACGTTCTTTTAGATCTGGTGAATTATTCAATTAAATATGCTTGGATTCCGTTGCACTGGAAGCTTGCCAAGGTAATATTGATGCTTAAGAAACAAGAAGGAAGGTATGTATTGGAGAACATTAGGCCCATTGCGCTTACATCAAACGTAGTAAAATTTATTGAGAGGCTTCTTCACCGTCGAATCATGAAATTTATTAATGATACTTCCGTTCTTAGTCCCTGTCAGATTGGTTTCAGGGCCGGCTGCTCCATCTGGCATGCCCACGTCGACTTAGAAAGCCGAATACAACTCGCTCGACGTCATAAGCAATACGCTGCCTTAGTGACGCTCGATATCGCTAAAGCATACGACACTGTGGAACACACTATATTGATCAATCGGTTAACTTCCTGTGGTGTTCCTGGGTATATAGTAGCGTGGATTCAGTCATTCTTAGGTGAAAGAGAATTCTATTGCTACGAAAGCGGCGTTTCTTCTTCTAAACACAAACAAACGAGAGGCGTACCGCAAGGCTCAGTGCTTTCCCCGGTACTTTTTAATATTCTCATGAGCACACTACCTTGTCATCAAGAAATAACTACTTATGTTTATGCAGACGATATTGCGTTTTTTGCATCTGCAAACGACATCCACACGCTATACCAACGACTGCAAACTTACCTTTATGATCTGGAGAGGTGGTTAGATGCTAGTCACTTCACACTCAATGCCAGCAAATGTGCTGTTCTCGTTTTTCCGATTCGTGACATAGTGCACATTTCATTGTCTTACCACCTTCAAGACATACCACAGGTGGAATCTGTTAAATACCTCGGAATTATTTATAACGCCTCTCTCAACTGGCGCTCACACATAGATCTGTTGACTGGGAAAGGTACCCGTGCAATTGGCATATTGCGTAGGCTGAGCAGTCGTCGAATAGGATTGAGAAGAGATACACTCCTAATGATATACCGTATGTACGTTCGCCCTGTATTAGAATTTGGTTGCGTGCTCTTCTCGGGAGCTCCAGCCTACATGTCCCGTCCTCTAATCCTCTTAGAAAGAGAGGCATTACGTCTGTGTTTAGGTCTTCCTAAATTTGTTGCAAATTCTATTCTTTATCTAGAATCCCGTGTTCCGCCACTTTCGTGCAGGTTCCGCCTTTTGACGGTGCAGACGTACTTAAGGATTTACGAATCACCACTACGTCATACCCAAATAATCTTTATTTCACAACCTGCGTTGTTTTTTGGTGTCATCTGGCCGCGACTGCATAAACCGCAAATTATATTCGTGCAACAATTACTTGACTCTTTGGGCGTGCGCATATGCGATGTACTTCCTATTACCGACAGAGCTGTTGCCACGGATATTCAATTTGATGACATCTTTCCTAATAATGCAAAATTACTTCCACACCGTATTCTCGACGGAATATTACAAGATCACCTGAAATACCTTCAAACAAACGTTGTAATTGCTACAGATGCTTCACAATGCGAAGAAAAGTCAGGTGTAGGAATATTTTCCCCGATTCTCGATTGGACATTTTCTCTTCGGCTGCCAGATTTCATACCGATTTTTTTAGCTGAATTCATGGCCGTGGTGCTGGCATTACGCAAATTAGGACCATCAATTACGACAGCCGTGATAGTCACTGATTCTTTATCATTGTGCTCATCCCTTACTGCTTCTAGTGATTCTCGCGTGATGAGGACATTTCAATCATTGTTACCTGGTTACTTGAGAAGCGTGCGTTTGATTTGGGTGCCTGGCCATAAAGGACTAATCATTAATGAAATTGCAGACTCTCTAGCCAAGGCATCGATAAGTGGCCCGATTCTTCCTTGCTGCCCTTTGACTGCTTACGTTACTGCAGCTAGATTTCGCAGGAGTATCATTATACAGTCCGTATCAAGCTCCGCAATTACTAACTCTGAGGATTACGGACATCTCCTGCACCCTTGGAACAGAGGTTTTTGCCGAACACGGAAAATTGAAGTGTCCATCACGAAGCTGCGCTGCCGTATACCTGCATTGAACTTCTACCTCCACAGGTCTGGTCTGGTCCCCTCACCATTATGCTCATTCTGTGGCGAAGCGGAGACAATCGACCATTTCTTGTTGTCTTGCAGACGGTTTTCTATTCTAAGAAAACGACTACTCGAAATGCCGCTTCGGTCTATTGGTCTAACTTTATCAGTGCCTGTGATCCTATCTTTTGGAGCCTCCATTGTTGGGTTCAGCCACAGAAATGTTTGCTTGGCGATCCAAAATTACCTAATTGAAACCAATCGTTTTCCATGTTAGATTGATCGTTCTCCCTCCCTACCATAGCTTTCTTTTATTTCTTATCTATTATTAATTATTATTGTAATTATTATTATTATTTTCTTATACCCCGTTTTCATCTGATTATCTTTTTTTTTTCTCCAGACACAAAACGTTTACTTTTAAGCTCACACGCCCAAATTGTTAACTCCCTTGTTTCATTATTATTTTTAGGCACCTAATTAAACCGCCCGATTCTTGGCCAATCCCCCACTGTGGGTATGTGCCACGGCCACATAGGACAACAACAACAACAACACCGCCTTCTAGTTCTTCCACCAATTTCCGTTGACATCATCGATTTTGACGGCGTCAGCTGTGCACCGGCTAAATGTCAAGATAAGCAAACAATCAACTTACAAGTGTCAGGAACTCCCTCTTCAGAAGAGCGGCCCAAGTAGACAAAAACATTTTGAAATCGTTAACGCCGCACTGACGTAATGGCGAAGCAGAAAGCTTCGTTAAAAAGAAAAACAGCAGGGCTTATCAAAAGTTTCGCTAACCGTGTAACTACTTGTGTTATTTGATAATTTAAGCTAAGGATCGTAGCAGAAAATGAGAGATTAACATAGATACCGTGCGGCACCGGTAATTTGAATTCACGCCCAAAATTCACCGACCATTACGATACTCCTTAACGCGACATTTGAGCTCAGCTCTATTATTGTTTTCATTTCGTGTGTCTTATGTTTATATAAGTACACGATTTACGTCGAAAAGAGAACGCTATGAGTAGCGTAGCTGGCGCGGACAGCATGTTTCGTGCGGCAGATTGCAAACGGAGCTAATCGGGAGATCGCGAAAGGCAGCGCGCGGGTGACGCGTGGGCAGCCACCGCAGATGACCTCCGCTCATGCAGCGCTTTGTTTCGATACAGACGACGCGTGCTACTCTGGCGCTATATTGTAGTCATCAACGCCGTACTGCCCGTCTCGCGCGGCACTGCGCTTTTCTTTTCACGCTTTCGTTCCAGACGAGAGCGACCCTTCGTCGCGGTGAAATCGGGTGACCAATGTCAGCGGCGACAACAGCCAAGGGAGCGTCAGATCGAGCCTTGCTCGTAGCCGCTCACCATTGTCACTTGCTGCAGTGATACCCGCCACACATGCTGGTGCGGCGGACGAGTGTAGCCCTTGCCACCTCACGCCATCCTGCTCCCCTCGGAAGCACAGATGAGGTCGCCTACGCGGCTGCGGATGCCGTGGCTGCCGGCGACTCAGCGCATACGCAGGCCGTTTCCCCTCCGTTGCTCTCCCGCTTTCCGCCTCACACTTTCACTGTAGCATCCTTCTCCCCTGTCTTCCTGGCGTTGTCTTCGCTCTCGCGGAAGCGAGAGGTTACTTTCTTCGCTCCTCGGTGATCTCTGCGTTCACTCTCATCCTTCGCTCTGCTCTCTCGCGTGGTCACGCTGCCGACGCCGGAGCACGCCGACGCTCAATGCAGGATCGGGCGCTTATTGCTTGAAATACTGTTAATTCGTTCAGAAGCGTGCTGCGTAGCTAAGCTCGGTACCCCATCAAATGTAAGCCTTGGCTTTGTTAATATTATTACGATATTATCCGCGACATGCCCAAGAGACGAGTCGCCGCGAGAACGACGAAGTGGGTCTGTGTCCTTGGCGCGAGCGAGTGTCGGCCTGGCTCTCTGGCTCCGCTGTAAATAGCCTGTAAATAGCTTCTTTCGTCTGTGTCTTTCCACACGTAACAATATTGCAACGTACAATTCAAGGAGTTCAGCCACAACTATTTATTGTAGGCTAACTTGTGCCCGGTGAGTAAATAAAAAGACGACTGCCGTGTTCCAAACAAGAGATAGGAATGCCTTCTCTTTTGCTCTCGGGCGCCGCTTCACCTCTTATTCTTATATTCCCCGACAACGGTCACGTACGATGCGAGTGCACGCGGCGAATGCACGTGCCAGTATGTCTTCGTCTTTTTCACCAATCGCCGTTGCCCTCTTGGAGGGCGCACGAACCTGTGCGAAATGTCTAAAGATTGTTTCTGCCTTGTATCAATATGGTCGATGTCGATTTATACTGATTTTACTGAATCCAATGGACCTAACATTTTAGAGCTTTAAGTCTTGATTCTTATCACGAAAAGAAAGAGAAGTTGCAATAACAATGACTCCGAAGTCCATAGGAATAATTTTTTTTTAACCCAGTACGTTGTCCGCTCCCACTACTATACGATACCACGACGGTAGGCTTCCGTGCACAAAACCAGAGAAAGAAGAATGGAGACTAGCCAGACACAAGAGCTCGTGCTTGTCTATTCTTGTGCTTGTATTGTGCTTGCATTGTCTGTCAACTAGGCAAGCTGCTGCTAACAGCTCGCGCAAGCCAGTAGAATGTCATACGAATATGAATGCCAGGAATGCTCGTCCCTCTTTATCTCATCGACCCTCAGTGTACCTAAAGTGTACCCCAGTGAATGGGCAAGCACGTTGAGGGCATCATTCATTGGCTAAGACATCGGTGTAGCTTACACCAGCACTTTCCTGTTTACAATCGGGCAAACTCAGCGCCACAAGAGCGAGCGACCTGGTGATTTTTGAACTTGCGCTTTATCACTGTCGACGCCATACCACGGCGTGGTTAGCAACAAATAACTCATTCGATAAACGTGGATAAGTACAGTCTATATTCTTTTCCTAGGCCTCAGGGGCTGATGCGCGGACACAATCCAAGCCACGAAGGCCATGCTTTTGTACCAGTCAGTCAAGAAAAATGCCAAAGAAAACTACCTCTTAAAAATGCAATATATGCTGCCTTGTTTTACCCCAGATTACTAGACTGCCCACAGTACATAGAAGATTTTAAAAATGCACCGACGATTACGATACTCCCTAATGCGAAATTTGAGCGCAGCTCTATACGTGTTTTCTTCGCGATATATTGATGCATCGCAATACTCACCGCACCAAATGGCACAGCCACGACGCGCGGCGCTCTACAGGGTGCCTTTTTTTTTTTTTTGGCTGCATCAAATATTTTAAAGATTGCCTATGGCAGATAACCCTTGATCTCGATTATTCGATGAGGCGATCATTACTTCTACGAGAAATCTAAATGTTCAATTGATTCGCAAACGCTATTACGCCTTGAGTAATTAACTTTGATGCTTCAACGCATAGAACAGCAGTTTCTTAAAAAAGTAATTGGAACGTCACTGCATTTCATCAGACAATTTGAAAATTAATATTTCGGAACTGGTGCGGTCCAGAGAATTCGTTCCAAGTGGATACGCCTTGCGAACTCGGCGGCTATATTTGGTAGTTTGAAATATCTGGCGTAAAGTATTTACTGAGAAAGTTAATTAGCGTAATTACCTTACTTATACAACTGAACATTTTGACTTCTCGTAGAAGTAATGGCCGCCTCATCGAGTAATTTACATCAAGGGTGAGCATTGTCTTGTCTACCATATGTTCTCTTTGAAAAATTTGCTGCAGTTAAAACAAATACCTTTTATATAGACCGGGCCTACAGTTGCCGCTTCAATGTAACGACAGCTTTGCAACCGTAATCTTTACCGACAAACGCTTGCAGCGAACGCTGTGCGCGAAGGCGAGCTTTCCGGATATTTTTTTTCATTCCCCCGGACGGCCGGCGCCGCCGCTGCCGCGGATGAGCGGATGTGAGCGCCATCTGTTGGTGCTTCAAGGTTTCCTCCTCCGCTTTTCTCCTCGCGCACTCTTTGCTATCACATTCTTTCATTTCCCGCTGCTCTCCACGTTCCCTCGGTTACGCCGACGAGGCATGGCGACGCTAGACGCAGGACCAAAGCTGCGCTCTAAAAAAAAAAGTGCGAATCAGACAAAAGAGCGACAGGTGTAGCCTGGTTATTCCAGTGTTCTATTTTCTTTTTCTTTTACTGGAATGAAGTTTCCCCCTTGACAATTTTTAGGATAATACATTTCGTCCACTCAACCGTAGATCTCAAAGACAAAAGACGACTTCAGCAATCTCCGAACTTTGGAAAGATTGGATGTGATTTGTAGACGATCACAAGGAAGAAGACGGGACGGGTACAAATACAATGAACCAACTTGCCCAACAACGCAATTGCGCCTGTCCCGTCTTCTTCCTTGTGATCGTCTACAAAGCGCATGCAATCTTTCCAAATACAATGAACCAACTTGCCCAACGCATCCTGCTAATCTCCGAATGGCTTGCAAATAGTTGAAAGTACAGGGCAGGAAGGTACCCGCATTGAACGATCACGTTTTTCTGGCACGCAATGCTCCTATACGCGATTTCTTCAGAAAGAAAAAGGTAAACTTTATTGGAGGCCTAAATTAGTATAACACCCTGGCATAGGAGCTAGCGTGGAGGCCATGCGGCTGTGACGCGTTTAGCCCACTCTAACAGCATGACTTGGCATTCTGGGTCATCCGCCTTGATCACACACTCTCGGGCCTCGAATTTCTAGTGCGCACACTCGGCAAACGGATCCCGTCGGCCATGCTTCTTCTTCCACCCTGCAACTCCGTTCGTTCGTTCATTCGTTCGTTCGTTCGTTCGTTCGTTCGTTCGTTCGTTCGTTCGTTCGTTCGTTCGTTCGTTCGTTCGTTCGTTCGTTCGTTCGTTCGTTCGTTCGTTCTATTTCTTTGTTTAATGTCGTATGTCGTAAGTCAATGTCGTATGTTGGCCGCTGATCCTTAAGTTCGGCGGGGCAGCGACTGTCCCGTATGAGATGATACACCCTACAATTTTCACTTCCCGAAAGGTTCTTCTATCCACGGCGAAATTTCGTTTCCTTCCTGATCCTATGCTTAAACAAATTTCGTAGGGGGTGCATTAGCACTCGGTCACGACGTAGTTTTGACTTTCGCAACACCATTCAGATTCTGCTGCTATATACGCCTTTATTATAACGCGTCGTGAATCCAATTAGAGCTTGCCTGTTTTTTTTTTAAACAGCGTTCCGCAACACCAAGTCCAACCGAGCTATGGTTCAAGTCGTCAGAAGTAGCTCGCTTGCGACATACATATGTGATCGCGTTATATTCGTGGAAGTACTATGTTTATTCGCCATCGTTTCTTTGTTATGTAAGTTTCCTTGCTCGCTGCACGAATAATCTGTACCTCCGAAAACCGGCACCCTACTGTGTGCTATGCGGTAGCCGCTATGAAGGAAGAAGTAGAAGGGCGCGTTAGCACGCGCATAAGGTCACGAGATTGTGGAAGAAGAACGGCGTCTGTTCGAGCCGGACGAGCGAGCAAGCAAGCCCGAGGACGTTCCTTCACGCACCTCGGCAGCATCACTAACTACACAAGTAAGAAATGCGGACAACACGTCAGCGTTCTCGCTTTCCTGCAACGTGTTAGCTCTCGTGTGCCTAACCGCAAGCTACAGGAAGCGTTCCTACCGAGCGCCAGTATGCAGTCACGCGGCCCTAGCTGGGCTATCTTGTCTATAAAGGCCCTCTAGTATTTATGCATGCTCTGCATATGCCAGTGTTCCATAGCCGTTTTACAACGAAACTGTATAAATCTACCGTGCAAGGAAATTTTCGTGTCGTTATAAGCAAGAAACACCCCATACGTGGGCCGATCCCGGAGATAGTACAATGCCGGGCCGACCCCCGGCGGAGGTGAGGCAGGCGTTAAGCACTCCCCAAACGTAGGCCGATCCCGAAGATCGTGCAATGCCGAGCCGATCCCCGGCGGATTTTCAGTTCGCCATTAAGGGGCCCACAAACACAGCTTCGCTGGTCATCCTTCTTCACAGAGTGGAAGGGCACTGAGAATTTTTGTGTAGTAGGTATTTCAATAGGCGTCCTTGCTATGAATGCGAACGAATGCATGAATCTAGACATCGCTTGGTAGCGGTCTTCGTCGACTCCACGCTGTGCCTCATGTATTACTGAAGTTTGTGAAAGCTGGCTTTAAGGATGATTATCTCGTACTGGTGCTTTTCCTAGTTGCTCCTTCTTGAACAGCCTGCTTCTTAGTTTATTTTTCTTGCTTTCAATTGTAAGCAGGTTTACAAATCGAATAACAAATCTAGCGATAGATTATGCATCGATGTTTGAGTCCCATTTCTCGGAGTGATGTATTGATCATCGTTCTGTTCTCAATCATTACGTAGGCCAGCAGTTTGCTAGAGGTAAGGCGAAGTCTTGGATTGTAGCACGAAGTGAACACGGACACAGAAAGGAGCAGACAGGTCGAGCGCCGTGCCACCGTACCAACTCGCCCAACTTTCCATCCTTTTGCATGACGTAAGGCCAAGTGCCCGAACAGTATATCTCTGAAAATAAGTATTTTTGTATATATTTGTTTCCAGATACCATTGGCCGTCTTGACCGTAACAGGGTTAGTTAGGAAGGTGGGTAACAATGTGGCTAAATGGTTGATTAGCTGAATCGCGTGAAATATTTTTTCTTTTATTTTTTGTCTCTACGATCTAAGTAAGTTAGCGCTGTGGGAGCATCGCAGTCGGGGGCTGTAGAATAATTTTGAACTGTGATGATATCTTTTAACATTCACCGAGATCACAGCACTCAGCCGTTCACTCGGCTCTCATCGCAATGCGGGCCACGCAGTCGGTAATCGGACCCGCGACCTTTCCGCTCTGCATCAGAATGTCGTAGCCGCTCAACCAGCACGGCGCATATATTCATAGCCTCGCTGCGCTTAAGTTCCAGTTAAAAGTGAAAATTTGCGCTAATATTTTCCGCTTACCTCCAACCTATTTTAATTATGCAGTGCGATATCCCGCACACTTAAACATTGTTTTAGGTAAAAGGAGTTTGAAACGACGCTCCGGATAAGTGTTACAGGTATGCGGAACACTGTTCTAGATAACAGTGGCTATTTCATGAGATTAGAGCTAGTAAAATAAGTTGGAACATGTTTCTATATATTGTGCTATTTTATTCGGAACGCCGTTACATTAGGTCACTTGAATACATTTGAAAAATGTTTTCGGCTTATATCTACAATCCAAGTGGAACAAGATTAGACTGTATTATCTCAAAACAGACGCCACCAATCAAATGGAAAAGCCTGCTACCATTATATTTTGCTTAAACATTTATTTAGCGTAAGAAACATCGTTATTGGTCTCCCGAAGCTGTGCAGCCAAGACAAGAAGTTACACCGGACAGGTGTACAACTCCATAGAACTCCAGCGAGAAAGCTTTCAGGTTGGACGCAGCTTCACAGCTGTAGTCGTGAAAGTGCTAACCGTTAAACGTGCCTAGAGCGATGTTTTATGCTCAAGTGGATGCTTTCGCCTGGGTTATTGCTAGTACTCTGCGAATAAAATATGACTGAAGCGGGTAACGTATATACAGAGTGATGGCCACTGCATACATACAGCACGGTATCTCTCGAGCGTCACTTTATATAAGCTCCGCCTGCAGATCCTGTCAAGGCATTCGTCAGCTACACGAGCTGAAAATATGACCGCCCGGAAACGTGGCCGCTCGTTTGTTCATTCGCGTCTGCTTCCGCTGGTTTTAACGGGTGACGAGATCCGCACGTATTATATCGGAGCCTACAAACAGTATGGCCACCGAAATGAATGCTAATCGAATGCGTGTGGATTTCACCAATAGTTCCTCAATAAAACCCGAGCATTTCCGATATTTCTTCAGTTAGACCGGCCGCGGTCGTCTTTGCGCGCGCCGGCGCGCGGCCGTCTTGGGGGCCACGGAGCGGCGCGCCCGATTCCTTCCAATACTTCCAGACGGCGCTCGCCTCCGCCGCATCGCGGCCCACGCATGAGGCCGCGTTTCTACCACAAAGCCCGCATTCGTGCATAGCGCTCGCGGCCAGCGTTTCCTTGTAAACAATAGGGTTACATACGCTCCAGTTGCCAGGAAGTGTGAGAAGCAGTCAGGGATCATAGAGTGCTATATATCGTGTTCCACTCTTAAAGGCGAAGCTTAAGCGAACTCCAATGCACTTCATTGTGTTTGTAAGATGGGTAAAGATTGAAATTACGATGTCTCAGAAACTCCCACAGCGGCCGAAATGCCAAAAGATGTAGCGCGCACGCGCGCGCGCCCGCTTTTGTGTGTGTGTGTGTGTGTGTGTGTGTGTGTGCGTGTGCGTGTGCGTGCGTGTGTGTGTGTGTGCGTCTGTGTGTGTGTGCGTGCGTGCGTGCGTGCCTGCGTGCGTGCGTGCGTGCGTGTGTGCGTGTGTGCGTGTGTGTGTGTGTGTGTGTGTGTGTGTGTGTGTGTGCGTGTGTGTGTGTGCGTGTGTGTGTGTGTGTGTGTGTGTGTGTGTGAAGCATTCTCATAACCCTGTCTCTGTTCCACAAACAGCTGCCCCCCCCCTCCCGTAACGCTCAACCCGATTCACCATGCCGAAGCCGACCAGTAGGCGCCGACATGCCGAGAAACATCCGCACCAAGAGTCCAAGCCCAGCCAAAGCGGACCAAGGCCCGATCGGCACCGCGATGCTGCCTTTCCAAAGTCCACTGCGGGAACCGGAACCGCCGTCATCAGCCCGGAATGCCCCAGTGTCCACGCTTACACTGGGGCCAATGGAAAACCCAGGGACGAAGGCACGCAGTCACGGCTGTCGGCGCAGCCTTCTCCGCGTTTCGTCGCCAGTCCTCGCCAGACGCAAGATGGCGTCGGATCGGTCCGAACGACGCCATCTCCGACGGCTCCCTGCAATTCGTCGTCACCGATAAGTCCCCATGTGGAGGTGCCACTGCATTTTATTATTACTGCCATAAAAATTGTACGCATACTCAAGGAAGATTTCCGCCATCGTCGTCTCCGTGATGTTCTGCATGAAGTCCATATGCGCTAAGGTCGCAGAGGCGCGCCTTAAGGCCCATTCACACATGCGAGTTACACAGGTCGTGCGACCGTTCTGGTCGAAAAGGGGCATTGGTCAAAGAGCGACGGTCGCAGGCCGGTCGCACGCTGCTCGAATTTCCAGCCTTGCGATTGCGAGTCGTAAACCGCTAAACAAATCAGCGAGGCCCCGGAAGCAGCGCGAAAACGCGAAACAACGTCGTTTTCGAGAGTTCTCGTTTCGAACGAGAAAGCAACCCGCAGGTCGCTGAGGTCGCCCTTGCAAGTGTGGACGTCGGCGTTGTCGAGCTGCTGCCTGGTTGCAAGCGACGGACGGTCGCGTGCCCTTCGCGACTCGCTAGTGTGAATGCGGCTTTATAGTGTAGATGCGAGCGAAAGTTTGCGTAGCGGTCGCAAAAGAAGCAAGCGCGTAGGTGCGCGCCGTCTTCTCCCGCGCGCAAGTGGGCGAACAGAGAGATCTGCGCCCTCTAAGATGCGAGGGGGAGCGTTGCTTAATGCGCGTCTAATACTAGCTAGGGCGGCTTGCGCGGCCGCGCTCGTCCTAGCTTGCAGGTGAGCTGCGCCGGGTTCGAAGGTGCTGTGTCCTCGCGAGCCCATATAATTTGCGTTAAAGCAAGAAGCAGCAAGAAGGGTGATTCACTCGCCGCTGCTACCGGTCTTCTCGTCAGCGTTCTGACAGCGAGTGTCCGCGGTCATCGAGTAAGATGTGTTCGTGTTTGCCTGTGCGCGCGTGACAATATGCTTGGTAATTTAGTAAGTAAGTGAATGTTTGCAGTAGTTTATGCAGCTTATAAAACGACTGACCTTGATTTGCATAGCTGCTTAATAATTTGCTATAGCAGCCAAAGCTTCGCCTGTCGGGCGCCACTGGGACTCCGTTTCATGCGCGGGAAATGCGCACAACCGGGCACAATTTGCCAGATCTGTCGCTCCAATGCGAACCGAGCCTATACGTATACAACTCATATACGTATAAGGATCCAATATGCTAAATTCCACAGTGACGAAAACGGAAACGTGCTCGCGCAGGGTTCCGCCAATCGGCGATCTCATTCAGCGACGAAGTGAGATAAGGCAAAGAGACCA